>NC_090928.1:882355575-882658606 GCF_040938575.1 Ambystoma mexicanum | reverse complement strand
TTACACACCACCCTGTGTCAAAAGCTGCCTGATTTTAAAATCTGTTTCACTTATCAAAAAAAAGTATAATTTTTTTATACATTCAGCCATGAAGAGTTTTTTGTTACCAAAAATGATATTATAAATATATCCTGTTGGCTACAGCTGGTCCTTTGAATTTATCTGTGACCCTCTTATCCCTGCCCTATTTCCCAAATTGATCACCAATTATCGTTGTGTCACTCAGTTTTACTATAAAGCGCAGCACTCGCTAACAAACTCGCTTAAAGTGAGTGATTAGAAGATGGCACGGGTGAAAGGCAGCTTGCTGTACGCAGGATGTCGTGCTAGTTTCGGGGCTCCTTGAAGATTCCAATTTCAAACATATTAATGGTTTTCCAAAACCGAGAAAATTTGCCTGAAGAACGGAAATACGATTAGACATATATCATGCACATCCTTGGGGGTTTTAGAACCTCATTGAACATCTGCGTGTAATTAAAAGCTGACAGAAATACTTCCACCAGAAGTGCTGCAATTAGAAGCCGCAATATAAACAGTGAATAACATTGCTTCGGTAATGTGATTATATGAAAGCAGCGCAATTTGGGCCTGCGGTTCATATCCTGACGCAAGCTCCCCTCTGAAAGATACCCTCTGAAAGATAGAGGGGTAAAGAACCATTTAAAAAATGCCTATTCCCGCATAAGAGGGGGTTCTCACTGGCATTATTGCCTGTATTCTAGCAGCAATTTTTTACAGAATGAAGGTTGGTGGCCTTGCATCAGTCGGTTTATGTTGCACAGCATATCATTTTATTAGGCAGTGCAGTTTCACTCAATCTAACCCATCACACTTGATTCACAGAAGCGTTTTATAATGGCAAAACCCCATTGGAAAAGGCTCTGTGAATAAGGGCATAACTGCGAGACAGCCACTGGACCTTGAAATATTGGGCCAGGAGGATAGCTCAACGGCAATGCACTCTCCTAGGGCATAATAACCATTCCCTTGCTAAAAAGCTGGCGAAGTCAAGCATTAAGCAAGATGTAAATGTCCAATAAAATAAAAATATCAAAATATGTGGCAAAGTCACAGAGAACAACAAAGACCTTTTATAACAACCCTGCACCAGCTACTCATCACTCAATGCATATGCTTCCAAATACTTTTAGTTATGGCTCTTCACAGCAATTTAGCTCCTAGTGTGCTGAACCTATTTGTATGGCATGTAGGGTGGGGAAGGTGGAATTTGACCCATCTTCCACGGTAGGTTCATTTTTCATAAGATTTCCAAGATTGTCATCTCCTCAATATCGTCCTATTAACTTGATTTGTGGTAAGCAGAAGGGCATCTATGCTTTGTGATGTAAGCGAAGTAACTGCTCTGCCTTGATGAATAGAGTGAATTGCTCAGGGTAGTGGAATGGAAAACAAGCTTTTTCAATGCCAACAGTGGTGCTTTCAATCTAGGTGTGAAAGGACAATGTAGTGTCTGTGCTTTTTATCATACAAGCCAATGGTGAATTTTGAAAAGTTGTTCGTTGTTGCCATTTTGTGAACTGTTAATCTTGTGGTCTAAATGTGAGTAAAGGTTGTTTGTTCTAAAATTTAGCTCATGCTCGTATATACACGTGGCATTATTTACATGTGAGTTTTAATACAGTCGGTATACAGGGACATTTGTTTGCCAAATACTGAAGGAAGAATACTCAAATCATTGGGGTTCATTACAGATGATGCAGAAAAGATACACGAAGTACTGAATTGACATGGACATATGTTTATCAGTAGTTAATATCTTTGGTTAAATGAATAGAGTATTTAGTAAAACGGCAGACAAATCTTGCACGCCATGCAGTATCCCAGACTCCGTTTCCCATATCCCACAGGATTCAGAGAGGTCACCAGACATTATTGAAAGCAACATTATGTCGTAACAATAAGCAATTTTTAATCAAATGGAAAATGTGCCTTAAACATCTTTCGCTAGCTGCACCACTATCATTTATTTAAAAAAGGGGTACTTTTAAAAGGGACAGACTGGACTATCAAAATGACAGTCTGTTCATTGTTGAAGGAACCTTGAAACAACATGCAAGAACAATACATTAATAGACAATTTTAAGAATTCTATGGATTCTACTGAATTCTTATATACATTGTCACTAGCATTAGTGGATTAATCGCCTACCAATAAATGGTATCAACAGGAGGAGGAATAAACAACACCAGGAAAAGATCTAAACTACAGTAAATGTTTGTGTACATTTTTTAGTCTAATAGATATGAAATTGAAAGCTACCAAACAAAAAGACTTGAATACAAGTTCAAATTGTATAACTTTGGAGACAAACACCATCTTCAAATTCTGCAGAATAATGAAATTTAAATACTTCTCTGTAACTGTGCCTCTGGAGTATACTGAATACATGTCATAATACATTTGTGATGTAATTCATAACGAAATTAATAAAATCAATATTAAACAAGAATATGTCTTTTAAATAAGTGTAAGAGGATTCTTCTGTAATATTGAAACTGGCAGATAAAGGTGAGTCCTTAGTGGCTATGAATTATTCTATCTTCGGCTGGGGCTTCGCTCTGGAATGGCCTCCCTGCCACTCTAAAACTTGAGGAGAACCATCTCCAGTCCCAGAAGCACCTCAAGACCTTCCTCTTTGCATCTGCCTTTGCTCCCACTCTGCCCTGCTGATCGGCTCTCTTGGCACTGTGCACCTGGCCACCCTCTGTCCCCCGGGCCCAGGTACCTGCTCACCCTGCCACCCTTCTGCACTGCCTCCCGGCCACCCCTAGCATCTGGCGACTGTATCTGTAACCCCACCATTTCTAACCCCATTTTCTTCTTTTTATGCACTTATCAGACTTACCAAGTTCTGCTGCCGTAAACACAGCACTTGCCACTTGCTGATCGCACTACTGCTGTTTATTGCTTCATTGTCTATTTATTTGTATTTATTATTATTCATCTGTTCTCCTCTGCTCAGCACTTTCCACTCTCCCCCTTTCATGCACTTTTCCCCTTTCCCTTTCCCATGCACCTGCACGTTCTCAATGTCACTGGGTCTAGTAAGATCGCTGTTTTGTTCTCCACTGTTTCCTCTCCCTTGCCTTGTCATGCTCTGAAACACTTGTGTATGAGTGCAATACAAATAAAATATCATATCATACATTTAATTCAGAAGAACCATCAGCAACTAAATAATAAAGTGCCTTATAAGATGCTGGGAATGGATTTCAACCACCAATTCAAGGTTCTTAATGAACAAACCTTGAATAGGGCCTTTAACATGGTTGCCTCTTTGGGGGGGGGGCAAACAACATTTGTTCCATAAACTCCCCACAGTTTGCGAATCAGGTAGCCCCACTTAAGCTAGTCCAGGATCGGAAACGCCCCTCTGAGCCATGGTTTACTGAGCAACTTAAAGCCTCCCACCTTCTAGTTCGGCAGGCAGAGGGCAAATGGTGCTATACATATGGATTGGGAGAGAAGGCTTCTTTTCATCAGCTTTCTAAAATGTATCACAATGCCATTTTGACAGCCAAACAAACCTTCTTTACTGGTAAGTTTGAACAAGCTCTAAATCAATCTAAGGAACTTTTCTCTGTGGTTAATTGGTTTTCTTCAGCTATCTGTTTTTCTCCTTCAGTACTGGCCTCCCAAACACTCTGTGATTCTCTATCAGATTTTTTCCACACAAAGGTCGCGGATATTTGTGAAAAGATCTCCACTAGCAAGTATGGCACAGCTACCTATAGCTCCTGCGAACGCTCTACTATTGCTAATTCCAGCTGGAGCAGGTTCCCTATATTTTCGACCAATGAGGTCCTGCAGGCAGCAGGACGCCTTAAGTCTGCAGCCCCCTCATAACCTATCCGATTGGCCACTCTGAAAGCTGTTATGCCTGCTATTATTGCCTGGGTTGTGAAGGCAGTGAATACTTCCTGTCAGGAAGGCCTGATCCCCATCAAATTGAAGCAGGCAACTGTGATCCGACTTTTCAGGAAGCCTCCCTGGATGTCTTTGTGTTGGCCAACTTTCACCACCCATCTCTTGTCTCCATTTGTATATCAAGTTGCTATAGTCCCTGATAGCACCTCTTCTTTCCTCTTTTCTTGAAACCTCTGCATTTCTTGACCCCTTTCGGTCCAGGTTCTGGCTGGGGCGTGACACCGAGAATGTCCTAAGGTCTGTGGTTGATGACCTTACCATGCTGGTGGACCGGGGTGGAGTGGGTGCCCTGATCCTGTTAGATCTGTCTGCGGCATTCGACATGGTCGACCAATCCATCCTGCTGTCCCACCTGCAAGCAGCAGGCATCTTGAGACCCGTCCTGGCCTGGTTTGTTTCATTCCTAACTGGCAGGAGTCAGTCACTTTCGCAACTGAGCATGTGCTACAAATGTACAATGATTCTAAATAGTCTTCTAACTGGCAGCACCTCCCCATTGAACTGTTGAATCCCCTCAGCCATTCCCTCCCTTCCCTCCCTCTGCCCTCAGAGAGGAAGGAAAGATTGTTTCTTTCTAACCCCAACAGCAGCCCCCAGAGGCACCAAGTCATTAAACAACCCCTCCCCCCCGACATCGTTCAGGCCTTTTTCTGTGGCAATGTGGAACAGCCTTAGAAATTCACTCTGAACACGCATTGTTGGCATTTCTCTCCAGGATTCCACGCTTCAAATTGTCCAACTAGTTGCGTGTTTCAATGCTCAATACATTTTAGTTATATATAATGAGGAGAACATATCCACCAAACTAGAAACACCTACTACAGTGGAGGTCAACTGCATCATAAATATATGGTCAGTAGTAATGCTAGTATGGTAAATAGCAGCTAGATAGGGGTAGAGGATAGCCGGGAGAGCTGGGCTGCGAGGAAAGCTCAGGGGCAATGGCATGGGTTTGATATCCGGCGTGCGTTTAGAGGCTGGGCTCTGGCATGAAGCGTGATATAACAAAAAAAACAGCTTCATTTTTTTTTAAGATGGCCGGTCTTAATAGCAAAGTAAATAAGCGAATAGATGTGTGGTAAAGGAGAGGGCTCTTAACATTAAGATTCTAGAGGAGACTGTTGAAAGACTTCTGGACTACCCAAATGGAACAAGAATGCTCATGCCATTGTTTGATGAAAAGAGGAATACCAGATTTCAAATCCCAAACACTGTAAAAATGTAAGAGAGATTCTGCTCAAAGTTGGAAAGTAGCTAGAGCAACAGCAGAAGTAACTATAGGCAGCGCCTGACTATGTGAAACCCGAATATTTCTCCCTCTGTCGAACTGTACATTGTTACATCAAAGGGAATTACTTGGTGATAATTCACTTTGATGCATTAATTTTTCCTTCTTTTTTTGTATTATGAGGGATCCCCTGATGCAGCCCCTTACGCACCTCGCACCCGCCTTCCCTTTGCTCCCCTCACTCCCAAACATACCGATTTAAATGACTTTGCCATGAAGTCATTCCATCAAAGTGAATTACCTCAAAGAAGTTCACTTCGATGTTACAGCGGTATATGATCTTTAGTGCAACCCTTGCCGTTTTCTACAGAATAAAAACTGTGCTGAAAATATAAGTGCAACATGTCTTTGTTTAGAACTAAATTAAAGTTATGTGAAAATAAGTATTCAGACTTAGGGCCTGATTTGATAAATGTACAAAACTGTTTTCAATGGGACGTTCACAGTTTTGTAAATCAGACCCTTAGCCCCAACGGAGAAGGTTTAGCACCACTAAAAAGTACCAAGTCCAGTTGTGTTCACTTTCATCCTGGGGGTCCAACCAGTGTTATCTGGCTTCTGCACATTTTGGGAAATGTTCATTGAGAGTTTGAACGCATCAGAGCTTTTGATGTAACGCCCACAATGCAACGTCACTGAGGACAACATCCTTTGGTGCCGCGACCCCTGCGCCACAGCAGCAGAAATTGCCACATCATCATAGGGAGTCATGCTCTGCTTCTAGGGACACATCTTTAGTTTAGTTTAGTTTAGTTTAGTTTAGTTTGTTTATTTATAAAGCGCGTCCGAACTCTCAGGTAGCTGGGCGCATAATCATGTGCACAGCAGAGTTACATATCGTTACACAAACACCTTAATACACCAGTCAGAACATACATTAGTCCAGGCTCTGAGTAGTTACATACAAGAATAAAGTATACAGAGAACAGTGTACAAGATAGTTACAGTGGAGAGTGAGGACCGGGTTACAGGGTGGTCCTGAATCGGATAAAGCCAGGGTGAACATTACTATATGGTGGCGAACGGCAGCTGGCCGAACGTGTCATTGAGAGATTGGATGTTTAGGCTAGTAACCATGATTTCACCATGGCTCTGAATGGCCAGAATGCTTTCTTTTTTTGCTGAACATTCCAACAGCATATTTTTTGGTGAAGCAATTTTGTGTGTCTATAATAGACAAAAGACCATTAACCATTACTTTGAGCAAACAAACATTTAGATTTAGAGAACATTCTGTTTTCATACAGTTCCTTTCTGGGTGAGTGCAGAAGAAACCAATCTACAGACTTGCATGATTGTTCTCCAAAAAGTCACTCAGCCTGTGTTTTGCGTGCTTTAATAGATCAAAGGTGGCACCATGCTCTTTGTGTGATGGGTTTAAAGTCATTTGGACTCAGAGGCCCTCATCACAAGTTGGGCGGTATCCTGGCGGTATTACCGCCTGGGCTAATAGCGTTACCACCACCCGGTCCGGTGCTATTAGCACCAGATCAAGGGTTGGGCGGTAATGGGTATTCCCATTCCCCATTGGGTACATTGGACCCAATGGGGAATTTTTGGTGCTAATAGCACCGCAATAATTGCCTCCGAAAATGGGCGTTAAATTGGTGGATTTACTCCCAGTTTACAACTGGAGGTAAATGTTGCCAGACTCGTGATTGGGCAGACCCTTAAATACGGCGGTTATGGCGTTACAGCTGCATTTAAGGGCTACCGCCTGACTCGTGATGAGGTCCATAGTCTGAATGGTTGGTACTCCACTAAAAGTGATTTGCTACTCTGTGTAGGGTGTGTGTTTGTGTATATTCAGTGAAAATACTTTAGTTAAATCAGAGTTAGGAAGCTCCAAGCCAACACAAAAACCCCCATAAAATGTTGAGGAAGTGAGGAATTTCATTAGTTTTGTTGCAATTAATTCTTTGCTAAATAAAGATTGTTTCACTGAATTTTAAGTGTTTAGTCATGCTATTTTATCTCCAGTTCCCACTGGCAATGTCCCTCAGCTGCGGTCACTGTCCATACTCCACCAATTACAGTAGAGGACTTTGGCAGTACTTAGTAAACAATCAGATAACCCTGGAACAGGCCAATGGCCACATTGCAACAATTAGAATAAAAGACTTTGGCCCATATTCCCTCATTATTAAATAACCACATCCCATCAACCAAGGCAGTGGCCAAAGCTTACAGCTGTGGCCCTTATACCACTCAATACTAAATAACAAGGGTCCCTTCATCCACACCCACTGGCCACATTTCAACAATTAGACTAAAAGAGCAGTGGCTTTCGACCATGGCCAGTGGCCCATGTTCCACTTTTTTCCCCCTTCTTTCATTTCACTGTAGTCTCCCCATAAAAATCCACACTGAAACAAACTGTGATCACTGTGTACAGCCGTGCAATATTGCACAGTAATTGTGCTCACGGTAATGCAGGGTTTGCCTATATACCACAATAATGGGAAAACATTTGAAAAATAGAAAGGCTACATCGGAATAACAGCTGTTTTTACTGCACCTCTGAATTCTGAGTTTTACCTTAAAGGAGATTTACCTCCAGCATGATTCTCCACTTTAAGACCAAACATCGTTAGATTTACCAAGCAGAAATACTGCTCATGGTAAATTTGCCAAAAATCCTCCTGGACTCCTGAGGACTCTAAAAATCGGAATGCAAACTGCCATGCCACCACTTGTAATCCTGTGGTAAACCCACAACACAAAGGGGTGATAAAAGTGAACCATTTTGGTGATACATGGGTAGATTTACAGCCAAACTCTTAATGAAGCCACCTGGCTCTGTCTCTATGTCAGCAACATCCTCAAGTCTTTTCATACTTGTGCATATAATAATGTGAACCTCCAATGGCATAATACTGAGAAGGTCTTTCCCAGCACAGTGCTTTCTTTCTGGTGCTCTGTTACCTTTGTGCTTACTAGTAACTTCAGGGCATGCCATCTTTCTTTACGATGATCAGCAATGCTTCTTGATGTGTCTTTTACTACATCACTCTATGACGTGTTTGCTTTCTGTCCTTTCGTTCTTTTGTCAACTTGGGCTACAAAACATTTAGCTTATGTCTCTAAATATTCACATGCAAGGCCCTCCAGTTGTTTTGGAAAGCGGTTGTTTCCTTTGCCTTAGTGGGACCTCTGAGCTGTCATTCTAAGGGCACAGAGGTGGATATATGGATCTTTACCAAAGGTTCTCTCTGTATTTCTGAACTCTATACTGGTCTTCTTATGGGTCCGAATTCGACACATGCCGCATGCTGCAATAGAACACACAGCGCTTGACAGAGCTGTCCTCTAACAGAGCTGCACCTGGTGGTAGCATCACATTATTATTTTGAATTTTTCTGGACAGAGTGCATGGAGTAAATTAGAGAATAACATTCAGACTCCAAACAATGGATCACAATGATTTCCTTCAGAGCTGTATTTGTGGTGTAGTGTTATTGCATGACTACCGCGCTGATGTCAGAGGATGAGTGGCAGTTTGAAAATTTCGTGGCAGCAAGCTTTTTAGAAATGTTTTCCAAATAACTGCTACAGAAAAGTTGATATCTTCAGCACTGTGACATCTATAGCCTGTGAGCCTACAGGCTAGATATCTACACGAGTTCAGTAGCAATAAGTGCAGTGCTGAAATCTGTCACTCTAATTACTTGCTTCCTCTTTGATGCCTCCCTTTTACATAAACCTACTTACTACATTTTCTCTAAAATCTCTAAACCCTCTCTCGCTCTCTTCTTAGTTCCTCCCCACACTTCTTATGTCCATCACCTCCCACCTTCCCCTTTTACATTTAATTACTTCTACCCTACCTCTCTTACTGTATTAATACCCATCTTTTGCAGCACCAAACCATCTTGCACTCCTGTCAATGTGTTTACTCCTCAAGCACTTCAGTCTCAATAACCTGGCCGTATATATCAGAGCTTTTAACCTCTCTCTCTATCTCCACTGAACTTTTCCCTACCTCCTTAAAATCTGCAACTCTTTTAATCCCTTTGAAGAAAACCTCTTCCGACTGAAACAAATATATATATATATATATATATATATATATATATATATATATATATATATATATATATATTCAATGAAAAAACTTTGTTAAAGGGACGTTATGGTTCCAAGTAAAACCGAAAAACCCCTGAAATTCGCCAGTTATGGTAAGCTGAGCAACCATAACTCGCGCCACCACCGTGCACTGCTAAGACTAACACCCAGGACATCAAAGATGACATCACAAATGTCATTGATGACATCACTGATCATCAAAAAATAAAACACTGACACATTTACAAAACCATGCTTGTAGGTTCTTGCCAATGTTCCTTATGCAGGTTTGCTGGAAATCCACCCATGTTTTATTTTTTTTCAAACGTGTCAAATGAATGCACATACAATCGTCATATAACCTAGCCACCACTAGACAAAATCCATTCAGACTTTCCGAAAACATGTATATCTAGATCTATAATCTTGTTGCAAACCTTTGTGTAGATTTGTCAAATGGCACCACATGTATAAGCCTTTACAATATTTGGGGACCCCCCCTCTAATTTTTCCCCCACTTGACAGAATCCAAACTTCACAAAAACATTTATATCTAGATCTATTATCAGTTTGCCAAATTACGTGTAGATTTGTCAAATGGCACCTCATTTATAAGCCATTACATTATTTTGGGACCCCCCTCTAATTTTGCCCCCTCATGACAGAATCCCACCAAACTTTGTAAACTCATTTGGAATCAGGTCAGAAATATACATGCAAAATTGCATGCGGTTCTATTAAGTTGCGCCAAAGTTATAAGCCATTCAAGAACTGCATTTCACCAACCTGTAATGCTGAGGTGTCCGCAAACTTTCACAGGATTGCTCGCGAACATCCGAACTGTTCGCGGACTTTCGCGGCAAAAAACACCTGTTTTTTTGCTTCTTGCAGCCATATCCCATCCCATCCTCATCACCCCTCACCTCGCCAGAGATTATTTGATAAATTTGACAAGTGCAATCTTGTGTTTTTTAATATGTTTTTACCACAATGCTCGCAGACACCGGCAGATGTCAGCGAATCCAAGATGCGGGCGTTTCCAAAAATTTGACGCACTTCATTCTCTTCACCAGCCAATCAGCAAACACGTTGCATGTCTGCGGACATGACGCAAGCCGATTAACCAATCGGTGTCCTGTCTGCGGAGCAAACAGGGAAGTATTTCCACGGAGCAGACATATATATCACAAATGTTTTGTGACCTACTTTTTGGTCATTCTTTAAAAAACTGCTTGCCAGATTTTCACCAAATTTACAAAAGGCACGCTTTTGGGACCAAGCTCCCGCACCTGCCGCAAATTTGATGATAATCCGCCCAGCGGTTTGGGCTGAAGGCGTGCGCAAAGTTTTTCCCCCATTCAGTCTATGGGGAAAAAAAACGTTTAAGGACCCCCCCTATAACTTTTATCCCCCTGGACCAAACATCACTAAACTTTGCAAAAAAATTCAGAGTGGCCCATATACATCAGTGATGTCATCAATGACATTTGTGATGTCATCTTTCTTGTCCTGGGTTTTAGTGTTAGCAGTGCACAGTGGTGCGGGCAGTTATGGTTGCTTAGCTTACCATAATGGGGGAATGTGCAGTGTTTTTTGGTTTCACTGTGAAGTATAACATTCCTTTAACAAAGTTTTTTTACTGAATGTACATATATCGATATATGGCAGGCAACGAAAACAAATATGCTAAGCATGTGATGTCGTCAGTGATGTCATCAGTGACATTTCAGAGGACAGCTTTCATGTTTTGGGTGTTAGTGTTAGCAGTGCACAGTGGCGATGGCAAGTAAGGGGGTTCAGTCTGCCATAACTGGCGAATTTCAGGGGTTTTTCGTTATTAATTTGAACCACGATGGGGAGGGCGAACATTTATTTTTAGTGAAGTGCACAGGTTTTTCGTAGGGCAATTTAACCATAACGTCCATTCAACAAAGTTTTTTTGTAGTGAATTTTACAGGTTTTTGGGAGGGCAACATAACCATAACGTCCCTGTAACAAACTTTTTTTAACTGAATGCCATAGGTTTTTAGTAGTATAAATGCATCATAACATTACTTTAACAAACATTTTCGACTACATTTATCAGAGTTCTAATAGTAACACGTAAGCATACGACTGTAAAGGAACATTTGAAGTAACTGCCCACCTTTCAAAGAATTCCACATTATCATATGCTGACGTATAGCATGGGGGCGTGTTCGAACACTCATACACACTTCACAATGACATGTGTAACTGGTTGATAGTGCGAAAGTACATTGGGTATTGTTGTAAGAACTTCTAACTGCAAAATTTCCACCACAGAACTCCACAATGCAAGTGTGCAACACAATATAAGCAAGAGTGCATACCGACGTTTCTAGATCATTCACCCTCATTAATCCCCAAAAAGTGGGGGATGAATGCCATTGGCAATCGAGATTTTACAGCAGTAATTCGTCGTACCAAGAAAGAGGATTTTTTTGTCTTCAACCGGAAGAAAACAAATCCTTTTTCAAGATGGCCACCATACAAAGAGAAGACGGGCATTGGATAGAAAGCCTTCTTCGCTTTCCATTGCAGGCTGCAGAAAGCAAAAAAGAAACTGTGTTACCGTTATGGCAGCACCACATTTGTGTTCCTTGATAAATGTGTGGTTATGAGCAAGACGTTTACCAGAAAGGCAGTCCCTGGTGGACATGGCGACCTCAATGCAATGTTTTCTCCCTTGCAGTAAAGGCCAGTAGCCATATCCCCGACATTGTGGGCACTACCCATACATAGAGGCTACCCCTCAGAGACGGAAGCTATACCGTTAAATATGAAAATACTATCACATGCACAACACGAAGATTTTCAGTTGTTGTCAATGACCTTTGCATACATGTGTTGTACATGTACTAATTTCTTTCTATAAAAATGTGCATAAAAACAGCAAAGGAGTAGTATACTTACGTTGACATAAAATGCCAAACAAACTCTGTGATGCGAAGCGCAATGACGTCAGAAATACTGGATGCAACACCATTACCACTCACCTTTCAACATATAATTTGGTAAGTGACTCAAGTGGAAAGGTGTGGAGATATGTGTATTGGGAGGGTGTAACCATATATTATTGTACAAACATTTCTGTGCATAGGGCATCTGGGTGACAGAAATTGGGCTGATGGTGACAGAAATTGGCCTGACGGCACTAATGCATATGAGATGGGCCAGACCCTCCCGTAGCCAATGCAAGTGGTATGGAGTACCTTTCTCCATAACCTTCCTTGGCAGCTTAAACAAATGCATCCATATGGACATACGTGCCGTGATGTAGCACCTACAAAAGAACACATTACGACCTGCAACGTAGCATGCCACATTGTGCAAACAGAGAGTACATTTGTAAAGAAAACACTAACATTTAAAAATGTGCCCAGTAGTTTTATTTCAAAATAAAGTGAGCGAAATCATCGGCCTATGCAAGTAGTAAAGTAGTTTTGTTTCACAATGAACTGTGCGAAAAGATGGCACTATTCACTTTTCCATAGAAGTATTAAGTTTGTCTCTTTGGTCGACAATGACAATGTTAAAGGTCACGTTGTTTTTTTCCACAGACAGAAAGTAAGTGTGGGTGTCGACAAATATGCGGCCATACTGAGCTCGTGTTGAAAAGAAAAAATGCAGTAGCCTTCACTCCGAATGCAAATACATTCTCATTTTGCAACAACATATCAGCGTCTATTTATGAGAACCGCTACTGGCGTACACATGCAGAAGTGCTGTGTGTACGAAATCGAGCTGGTGGCTGCCTCAGATTCCCGCCATTCTGACAGCAGTAATGTTGTTTATGGATTGTAAAATGGACGAAGTAAGTTCATTTCGTACAATGAGTAGCAAGTCCCACTGTACCGTATGACAGTGCTAACAAGAATACTTCAATGTTTGACTTTCTACTACCACGTCTCATTAACGCTCATCTTTCGAAACAGTGTTCCATAAGTGTTATATGTGCATTGGTGCCTTCTTCGTTTAGGTATGTTAGCGCCGATGTTCGCGTTCAACAGAAAACGAAGTAAACATGGAGGACGTATCAAAAGATTACGACACACTTCACGCTGTGCCACAACCAATCGGTGAAAGCGCAACATGTTCGCGGGCAGCACGCCATGGAATAGCCAATTGCAATGTTCTCCACGGAGCGAACAGGGAGGTGTGACTGCGGAGCGGACCTAGATATCACTAATATTTAGAGACATACTTTTTGATCGTTTTTAAAGGAACTCCTGGATGGATTATCACACAATTTGCAAAAGCATGCTTCACGCCCAAGCCCCTGCCACTGCCTCAAATTTGGTGCAAATCCGTCCAGCGGTTTCGCCTGTAGCCGTGCGCAAAGTTTTCCCCCATTCAGTCTATGGGGAAAAAAAACGTTTTGGGACCCCCCTATAACTTTGCCCCCCCTGGACCAAAATTCAGAGTGGGCCATATACTTTTTTTGCAAAGTTTGGTGAGGATTCGTCCAGGGGGAGCGAAGTTATAAGCCACCCAAAAAGTGCTCTTCCTATGGAAACAGCAACTTAACCATAACTACAGGGCCGTGTAATATATATATTTATATAAAATAACACACTGAAACATGGCGGATTTCGTGCAAGCAAATGGCTATCACTGTGCAGGGCGCTCTATCCATGCACACCATAGAGTATACACAGGTTTAATTGTACTTCTTTTGTTTCAGCACCCTCAACGTGATCAAGCGGATAGCTTTGGCGCGAAACGCGTCGTTGTCCGCGCACTTTCTCTTTTGTCCTTGGCATTTCATTAAAAGAATATTTTTGGACGTTTGAAGGACTACTGGTCTTTTGTAACTCTGGGTCCAGTGTGGAATTCGCACTCCGAAAGCCTTATACTGTGGTACGAAGCAACTTCATATATATATATATATATATATTACATGGCCACAGTAGTGGCCATGTAGTTATGGTTAAGTTGGTGTTTCCATAGGAAGAACACTTTTTGGGCGGCTTATAACTTTTCCCCCCCTGGACGAATCCTCACCAAACTTTGCAAAAAAAGTATATGGCTCACTCTGAATTGTTTTGCAAAGTTTGGTGAGGATTCGTCCAGGGGGGGAAAAGTTATAGGGGGGGTCCCAAAACTTTTTTTTTCCCCATAGACTGAATGGGAAAAAAACATTGCGCACGGCTACAGCTGAACCGCTGGACGGATTTACACCAAATTTGCGGCAGGAGCGGCAGCCTGGTCCCGAAAGCGTGCCTTTGCAAATTTGGTGTAAATCCGTCCAGTAGTTTTTTTTAAAATGACCAAAACGTAAGGCAAAATCATTAGTGATATTTGTGTTCGCTTCGCGGACGGACTTCCCTGTTCGCTCCAAGGACAGCACCCCGATTGGCCCATGGCCTTGCGTCATGTCCGCGGACATGTGATGTGTTCGCTGATTGAACGGCGAGGGGCGTGGAGCGCGTCAGATTTTCTGTGGCACCCGCCATCTTGTATTCGCCGTCGACCGCGTACAGCGCGGTGAAACTTGGATAACAAATTGTATTTAGTGCCCTGTGTTGGTGTGTAAGAGTGTTTGGGGAGGGTGGGGGAGTATGAGATAGGTTCAATGTTTTTTTTTATGTGCTAGACGTTTTTGTTGCGTTCGATTTGTCCACGGAGAACACGGCTGTTCTGACATTTTGTAAATAAACTAAATGGTGGGGTGTTTAGAGGACGGAGTATGTGTCATTTTTGTTCGCAAGGAAGGTAAAAATGAGCTATGAAAACTCGCGGTGTACTTAATTGTTTGTAAATACACAAACTGGGGTGTCCTCAGGACGCTGTCCGTATTGTAATCTGTCTAGTGGAATGTGTTCTAAGAACACTTGCGGTGTCCCGAAATGGTTGCAATTACACAAAATGGGGTGTTCTGAGAACGTTGTTTGTATTGTTCGTTGTCAGGGTGAAAGTGCTTTAAGACCACTCCTTTTGTCCGCTAATAGTACAATTTCCTATGGGCGTCAACCGACTTTTTGTCCACTAAAGAAACGACAAATCCGGCTGGTGTGCACCGACATTATGTGATAATCCTATGACTGGCGCTATTGACCTGGCTGACTTGCTTTTGCGACACTAAATCATATCTCCCGCCCCTAAGCCTGATATTATCAAAGCATTCATATTCCCCGCCTCTCTCCGTGATGTTACAGGGTGCGTCAGCAAACGCGCCCAGTCCTCTCCAGTCCGAAGTGACTTTACACAGAACCCGGAAGACAACACATATTATGTCACAACACAGCGCGCCACAATTCGGAATATGAAACAGTGATTTAAAAGCAAACAGCAAGATTGTAAATTTTGTAAAGTACATTTATTTGACATCAAATGTTTAGAGAATATTCAGCAATTTGCATTTGTCTTTGTTGTCGATCCGCAAATGTTCGTGTTGAGGCACGCGATGTTCCTTTGCGGTACAGAGGGTGTTAGATCAGCTTACAACTCAGTGTGCCACAATTCGGAATATGAAACTGTGGTTTACAAGTAAACAGCAGGATTGTACATTTGGTAAAGTACATTTATTTCACATGAAATGTTTAGTGAATATTCAGCGATTTGCTATTGTCTCTGCTGTCGATCAGCAAAAGTTTATTTGGAGCCACGCGTTGTTCCTTTGCGGTGGATAGGCTGTTGGTTTATGATGAAAGCAGTAAATGGTCGCTCTGATAATCGGAAGGCTGCTCCAAAAACGAGCCATTAGACCACCCCATTGGTTGGTATGTTGTTTGTAGCCGCTAGTACTGCGTAAGGGCATATTGGTCCTTGGCGATTGTCCCATAAAATGGTGAGGGTCATGAAGTTGCATATTTGGACCTGCACCTGGCAGTTGAAGACCCCATCCGCTGGAGTCTGTAAATCGTGACATAGGCAAAATGGGGCCACGTACCTGTTTTAAAAAACATAAATTAGTCTCACCAGCCGATCTTCATTAAAAATCATCATTTTATTTATTAGGGCGTGAAACTATTTGCTATCGAAGATAGTACAACGGAGTATGTTAATAATAAAATAACAATATTTTCCCATTCATATAGCGCTAATATAATATAATACTTTAATGTGATACAGATTGAAAGTAATTCAAACTTTACACATATTACAAATTACATAGAAAAATAAGCTCTTAAAAATAAGGCATAAATATATACATCAATACATAGTTCCTTTACATACGTCAAAAATACTCCAAAGAGAAAGCAAAGTAAAATACAAAATGCTATATAGTCAATTATCCTTGGCTACAGATTAGCACACACATAGTGGTGGTTATGCAGGAGTTATACACCCCTACCAGAGACGCCATGCCTCTATACCCATTAACTGTGTAGGAGAAGGATAACCTCTTCCTTATCAGAGTAACTCGGTTAATAGTGAACCCTCCCTATTAGGACATTTCAGATCAAGGCGCCCATAACTTTTTCGATCTGTAGCCATACATTATACAGCGCAATAAACAGATGCATATTGGAAGTATTAGTACAATAAAGCCAGAATGGTCTATCACATATAGTTTGCGGGTCGTGCACAAATTCCCCAAGATATTTAGAAATTGAGGCACCCAATATAGAGCACTCGGTCAATAGATGCTTAGCGGTCTCCAGGCATTCAGGAAGATTGCATAAACGACATACTTGCTCAGTAGCAGAGATCTTTTTCCTGGCTCCTAAATTATACAGAGTGGGTAATTGCTCCAGACGGAACAGAGTAATAAAACGTCTGAGCCTTATGGAGGGGCAGAGGTACAAATAGGCTTGGGGTTTCATAAAATTATAGAGTCTATATTTAACAAAAGCACAAGACTTTAAACTACTCAAGTGTGAGAAGTTCTCTAACCAGTCCCAGAGGTCTACCTTTTTACCAAGCGCTGTTAAAACGTCCTGGGAGACATTTGCCCCTCTATGAGTCCAACCTATGTCTCTAAGAAATTTGGTCATATCTTTCTGGAGGGGGGAAGTGGTATCCTTTTTACTCACTTCTTGATGTATAACAGCCAATAACGGGTTAGGAGAACTGCTCTTCATCTTGAGATAGAAACCCGCCCTCTTTTTAAGTACCAGTGCTTTAAGTGATGGAAGGCCCAACTCAAGCCTAATCAGGGCCATTGGGACACTCGGAGGTAATCCCAGTATAAGTCACCAGAATTTTCCCTCCATCACTTGCAGCCAGGCCAGGTCGAATGAAGTAAGGGCCTCCAGCCCATACGTAATCATGGGCGCAAACACTTGAATGTATAATTGTCTCGTCCCCCATAGGGTAAAACCGGCCTGCTTGCAGGTAAATGACGCAATTAAAGCTGTTACTTGCTGCGCCCTAGTTATTCGCCCTTGTCTGCACAGGGAATAATCGCCCAGCGGTTCAATTTCAACACCTAGATACCGATAGGATGGAGAATATAATATATTGTTATTATACACCCAGAGCTCGACTTGTGATACTCTTTTCTTCGTAAATCTGAGCACCTTTGTCTTGTCTAGGTTAATCGTCAAACCATTCATTAATCTTGGCATATTCCCATAAAGTCACCTCAGAGCGCCTAATACCAGCTATGATGTTATCAAAGACGACCAGGTCGTCTGCATATGCTAAGACAGTGCACGGTGCTTCCCCCATTTTAGGTGGGCAGTTGTTCGCCTCGGCAAGTGCTAATGGGATATCATAAACGTATAGATTATAAACCAGGGGTGCCGTTACGCATCCCTGTTTTACCCCCCTGTTCTGTCTCACCTGTCTAGTCATACTGCCCTCTTGGTTTAATCTGAGGCACGCCGTGGTATTGTAATGCAACTGTCTTAGATAGTATAGGAGACCTGGCGGGCAGCCTATGGTTTCTAGCTTAGTCCACAGCCTAACTCTTGGGATGGAGTCAAAGGCAGCCTTGAAATCAATGTATAGCGCATAAAGCGGGGGCTGTCCCTTGCTAAGCGCCCGCGTTCGGAGCGTATCCATCACCCAAAGGTTGTGGGTGGTAGAGAAGCCACGGCGAAAACCACATTGGAATTTGCTAAGAATGTTGGTGTGTTCTACCCATTTCTGCAGCTCCATAAGCAGAAGTGCTGCAAAAAGTTTTCCCGTGGTATCAAGCATGGAGAGGAGCCTAGAGTTATTTGGATCAATGCGGCTACCCTTTTTGAACACCGGCACCAAAATAGCCGTTTGCCATGAGCGGGGAGTCGTCCCCTGGGCTAAAACCTTTTTGAAAAGAATAGAGAGGAGGTGTGCCCAAAAAGCAGGGTGGTTCTTAATAACTGCATTGGCCAGCCCATTAGGGCCAGGGGCTCTGGAAGCTTTCAGGGTGGCTATTTTATTATATATGGCCTCCTCAGAGACATCAATAGGCGGGGGAAAGGGAGCCTTCACTACAGGTGTATTAGGATCATACGCCTCTCCAGAATTACGATCTAATAAACATTTTACCCATGATTCCTCACCAATAGGGTTGACTAACTGGCCCTTAACCTTCTCTCTGTTCGCATTTAATAGTAGCCATATATTACGCGAGTTTCTAGAGCAAATGGTTTTGACAAGCCTTTGATTTCTGATATTCCTCTCTATTGTTCTGATGTTCCTAATACAAGCTCTGTATCTATTTTTAGCTTTTCTGACTTTCTCATAATAGGTGGCTCCCACTATATGCAAGTGCTTAAGACCCCGAATCTCTGCTCTTAGCCCTCTCTTGGCGTCAAGTATACCCTTATTATAAGGGAGAGTTGAACCTCCCAATTTTATCATGTGCCTCTTTTTTATAGGGGCATGTAAACCCGAGAATCCCAGGATCCATTCTTCTATTTCATTAACAGTCATCTGTTCGAAGTGAGGAAGAGACCACTGAGCGGTAGATTTAAGTGCTTCTGTGGCCGCTCTAATGCTCCTCTCCGACCATACTATTCTGGATCCTGAGCAATTGGTTTGAATATTGCCAATGTTCAAATGAGAGGCGGAGGGGAGAGGGGGGGCGGAGTGAGCAAAGAAGTAACACATGGTCGCTCCAATTATTGGGCATAACCCTCATGTCAGTAACTATGGACTGCATTTCAGGGCACATAAATATGTAGTCCAAAGTGCTAAATGATGTGCCATTAGTCCATGTGTGTTTCCCCGGCCGGTCACCTAATGTTCGACCATTAATCATGGTTAATTCCCAGGTATCGAACAGTTGTAACCACCCTAACCCTTCGCTCTCCCTTTTCCCATGAGTCATCAAGCATATTTCACTCAGGACGGGGTTAGGAGAAACCAGATGATCGCCCCTCATATGGCAATTAAAGTCCCCCATAACCACTACCGCTATATTACCAGACCTTTGTGTCCAAGATGACAATAACTCCTGAATAGCCTCTTGTAGAGGTTCTCTTGACAACGCTCCAGGGGGATTATAGAGGTTAATCAATAAGAATCTGCTTTGCCCATTTTCATTTGGATAGTCCACCTCAACCGCCAGAAGGTAATCAGCGGCTTTGGAATGTATCTTCCGAGAGTTGACCGTGTTAACCACCCCAGTGAGTAAACCCCCAAATGGGTGACCCTTGTCCCCCCTTTTGGCAAGTGACTGATATACTACAAAACCATCAAGCAGTAGTGGATTCAATGTCCATGTTTCCTGGAGACATATGCAACTGTGCTTAGACAGCAGGTCCACTGATCCCTCTGGCCTCAGGAGATGAACAAAGCCTCGACAGTTCCACGAAATAAGAGAAAAGCTTCAATGGTTCTGTGTGATTCGCGGGAGAGCTTCCAATAATGTTTTAAGAGCTTGCTGTATTTCAGTCATTGCCGAGTTTTCCAATGCCACCAATTTGGGTTCTTTGGCAGTGGGGGCTTGTATATCAATAGCCTCAGTTTCCTCATTTGAGTCCCTCTCCTGTGGATCAACGTCAATGGCAATATCTACCGCTATGAGTTCTTCTTTAAATTTTCTAATCATTTGCGCAGAAGCCAAAAAGGTGCAATGTATGGCAGAGACATGGGAATTATGCACCTGTAGGGGTTCAATAAACAAGAAGTCATCAGATTTCATAACTCGAAGTTGAGGAATATAGTGGAGTCTAGTTAAGAACTCTGATCGCGACAACCAGGGATTTTTTCCACTAAGATAGAGGTTCTTAATGTAACAGATGCGATTCAAATTACATTCCTCATCTGAGCTTCTTTGTACGGGCCGTGTAGGCTCAGGTGGTTCTCCTGTTCCCCCCGACCCTAAGGGATCCTCAGGATGTAATGTAGCACTGTAGTCTAGGTCTTGCTCAGAGTCCACCCGTGAGACTTCATCTAGATCCACCACACTAGGCTTCTCTCCCGGTACTAGCCAGTCTGACAGAGGCCCCTTTGCTTTTGTAGCTCGAGCTGCCGCTCGTGCCAGTCTTTTTCTGGCTTTTTTAGAGCGAGTTTCCGGGGCAGATTGAGGTCTCACGATAGGGAGTGGGGCGCTCGTTGATGCTTTCTTCTTTTTGAGTGCCCTTTTGGCTAGTCTATGTTGTTTCCGTGTAGGAAAGGTCCCAGGACTTTGTTCAATCTCTAGATCTTCTACATTTGCTACTGAAGGTTCCTCATCTAGGGCATTGTCACTAGGAACAGGATACTCAACAGCTTCCTCAATAATCTTTTCCGGCTCTTCCATCTCTTCCACAATATGAACTGCATCCGAAAGGTTCACTTCCACCTCGTCTCGAGGGAAGTCCTTAAGCTCCAGTGCCCTCGTGATGGTGTTAGTATTTGTCAATATGTGCCCTGACATTTGCAGGAGTATTTTAAGTGCAAATTGTAAAGAGGCTACTGACGATTGGAGCTCGGTTATTGCCGTAATATTGGTGTGCGGACTGTTTTCCTCTTCGGCCTCGTTTTCGGGGCCGTCCTCCATGGAGGCCATCGCTAGATTTGGAGAAGCAGCTAGGCGACCACTACTGCCCTCGGAATTAAATACCTCCAATGTTGTACTAATGCTTTCTTTTTGATGAGTTAAATTGTTAGCTGCCCTCTGTGGATTCTGTGATGCCATTCCTCTCTGAATACTCAAACAGAGGTCAGGTAATGAGTTGTTATCGATATCCTCAAAGTTCGTGGAGTTTAATGAGATGCTGCCATTAATGCCTGGTACAGCTATTTCCTCATTAATTGTTGAATTTATTTCCGGGGGTGGATTCACACCAAAAAAGTCTGTGATAGCTCCTTGTGCCACAGGCACTGGGTTTATTGAATTCTACTTGCGTTTTTTGCCTTTCTTATTGTTCTCCTTGCCTTCTTTCAAAGGTTGTGTCTTGCCTTTCCGCAAGTTGTAATTCGACTGGGGAACTCTTTTCCCCTGCTGCATGTCCACAAAGTGACAACACGATCCGTAGGAAGTTCCTTTGTCAGAGTCCTACTTCAATAAAAGCAGTACTACTCGGAGCAAACTGAGAGTTAGTCCCTGCGATCACTCATATAGCGCTCAGAACCATGAGGTATCTAAGCGGTGCTTATTATTAACCACGGTGTGTGGTGCTCATTTATCAACCATGGAAGGATGAAAGGCTGAGTTTGGCCTTGCCGGGATTCGAACTTGCGTTAGCAAACTGTGCACGGATGTCAAAGCGAGCGTTGTACTCGCTGTGCCATTTGACAGGCTACAGTGAAGTGGCACAGCGAGTAGAGCGCTTGACCGCCTATAGACCGGTTAAATTATTTGTATTAACCCACCCTGTGTCGTCTGCCTTTTTTAGAGCCCTCTAAACAACAGGGGATCAATTCGGCGGTGATAGTGCGCGGTAGAAAACATTATGCCACTTTCAACGAACAAGTTCAACTTGAGCGGTCTTTAATGCTACGCTATTGTAATTATATTTGGTATAAAATAATCTAAAGGGTTACTTACAGTACAATTGCAATTTCCATTGTCTACGAGTGGTGCAGTCCCAAAATACGACTCTGCGTGTGCCAACGATCTTTCGCATAGTGATATAATATATAAAAGTGGTTTCGTTTCATACATTTCATCCTTATCTTCTCTTACGTTTTAGCAACACTCCTTCAAGAGAAGTCTTTCATCACAATCTCTGTCTGTCAAGGTCAAAACACAATACAACCTTATAGTCCGCTTCGTGAGCCTCTCCGGGGCCCGAGAAAAAAATGGAAGCAGCTGACCTTCACTGTGAACGAGCATAAATTCTTACTTTGCAACATTCAGTGTAAAGCCATGTGTAGAAGTTGGTTTTTGCACACCATGTTTGTATATTTTTTGCGTGATATTAAAAAAAGTTTGTTTAAAGGATGTTATGGTTTTAAGTACAGCCGAAAGACCCCTGAAAATCGCAACTTATGGTAAGATATGAAAAATAACTCGCGCCACCACCGTGCACTGCTAAGACTAACACCCAGGACATCAAAGATGACATTGCAAATGTCATTGATGAAATCACTGATGACATCACATGTGTATGTACTTTTCATGGAATTTGTGTACTAGGGATTTTTATTATAATGTTGCGAAAAAAGTGTCAAGGATATTGCAATAAATATCATACCGTTATTAGTGCTTTGAACGATGCATTGATATAAATAGCATTGTGTTATGGGATTCTATCTAGTATACTGAGCTACCAATGGAGAAACATAGCATTGTGTGCAGAGTACAAGATGAAAGTATAATATTTGTAATGTTAATATGTTGAATAATGAAATGATAATTGTCCTGAAATGTTCGAAAATTCACAAAATGGGGGTGTTCTGAGGACGTTATTCGTATTGTGTGATTTCTTAGCTGTATGCAATGAGGGAATGGCACAGAGAGTAAAGTGGACGCCGTCCGCGGACACCGCGGCTGTTCGTGGACGGGGCGTGATACATCCGGGTTTTTCCAGGAAATCCAACATGGAAAGAAGACTGTACGGATCAGCTAATCAGATGTCGAGGTTGTGGATTTGTGTTGAAAGAGACTGTGTGTGGTGAAGATGGCAGAAGTGGAGAAAGTCAGGGTGTTGGTGCTCGGAGATATGTTTGTGCATGGTTTACAGCAGTACGCTGAATGCAGGCATGTTGCAAAGAACTTTGATGTGAAAGGAGTGAAGGTGGTGTGGAGCACTGTGCCTGATTGCAATGTACAGGGAATTGTACAAGTTTGTGAGGATATGGCCACGATGAACAGTCCGCATGTGGTAGTTTTGCACTATGGTGCTTTCCATTTGGGCAACGTCAGTGCCCCTACTTTGTTGGCTGATTTGGAAAGCTTGGTTCAAGCCGTAATGAAGATCCTTCCAAATGCGAAAGTAATTTTTTCTGGATTACTACCTAGGGCAATATGGGACAATAGTTTAGTTTTTTGTCCTCAGCAAAACATTGCTAGGTGTGTCATCAACCGAGGCATGTGTGCCTTCATGCTTAGAGCTGGTATGTTCTTCTGTAACAATGAGAATATTGATGCCAGAAATGCTGTTAATTTTAAAGAAGATGGCATTTCTTTATCTTTTACGGGAAATGCCTTTCTATTTTGGAAGTAAGGGTTGCTTTGGAGAAGGTTATGTAAAGATTTTAGGAGTAAAGTAAGAAAAAAAACCAAGAAAAAAAATACAAAATAACAGGTGTCTGTCAAGCATCAGAGCCAACTTCAAAGGGGAAATGGGGTACAATATTTAAATTTACATTCACCACGCTCAGATTTTCGATATGTCCGCGGACATGGAAATCACTACGAGGGGGTTAGTATGTTCTATGTTACATGTATATGAAGTCAGGGATATTATGGTTAAGTTGCGCTACTAAAAACCTATGAAATACAGTAAAAAAACTTTGTTAAAGGGACGTTATGGTTAAGTTGCGCTACTAAAAACCTATGAAATTCAGTGAAAAAACTTTGTTAAAGGGACGTTATGGTTCAAAGTAAAACCGAAAAACCCCTGAAATTCAGCAGTTAAGGTAATTTGTGATGTCATCTTTGATGTCCTGGGTGTTAGTGTTAGCAGTGCACGGTGGCGCGAGTTATGGTTGCTTATGTTACCATAACTGCCGAATTTCAGGGGTTTTTCGGTTTTACTTTGAACCATAACGTCCCTTTAACAAAGTTTTTTCACTGAATTCCATAGGTTTTTAGTAGCGCAACTTACCCATAACGTCCCTTTAACAAAGTTTTTTTACTGAATATATATATATATATACATATATATATATATAAAAATATATATATAAAATTAAATATATATAAAATTAAACGTCCTAAGGAATTCATTTAACTACCTATTGCACACATTCCAAAAAGATTATAAGTAGGCAGGTTTATGTATCAACCTTATGGGAACATATTAGTAGTGTAACTCACATACGTACTGACCATCCCATACACTTATTAAGTCCATCTCTATGAGAACTTTATACATCCAGCATTGTTCCCTCATCAAAAGTTTGTACTGTGTTATATTTTCACGATTATCAATTTGTACCTTCTCCAATACAAACCACTGGATATCATTTGCATTATTTCTTTTTTCTATAAAGTGTGTGATAAGAGGGGCTTTAGTCATTACATTTTGTATTCTGAATTATGTTCATTAATTAAATAACGTACACACATTTGAGTTTTCCCTGCAGAGCACTGTTTTCATGGATACAATATTATGCATATCACATTGTTGCTTTTGCAATTCGTGAAGTGTCTTAAAACCTATGTTTTTCCAGCATATTTAAATTCTGAATCCTCATGGTATACTTACACACAGTGCATGTACCACAAGGGTGGTAGTCTGCCGTAGGTTCTAAATTCAGATGGGTTTGCAGGTCTCTTAATGGAATTGTTTACCTGCGTAAGGCATGTATCAGTGATTGTTGAAGATTGATCCCCCTTTGAAGGCAAAAATGGGTTTCTGAAAGACAGGATCATAAAGTTGTTAAATGTGGCAATTACAGCTAGCTCTTTAAAGAAATCTTTTCAAGTGGTTTTTCGGCTATCCTCTTGCTAAGGGTCTAATAGGGCCTCATTACGAGTTGGGCAGTGTGGGCTAAATGCAGCGGTATTACCATATACCGCTGCATATGATGAGGCTCTTCAAGTAGCTAAACGTTCTTACTATTCTGAACTTTTATGTGCTTAATCTGTTCATCCGCGGTGTTTGTTCCAGTCATTGTCGTGTCTTCTTTCTCCTCCTCCGCCTGGTTTGCTCTCTTAACTCTACTTTAACTGCCTTGGATTTTGCTTCTAATTTTTATTCGAAAGTAACCACTCTTCGAGCTGCTATTGATCTTCCTCTTCTCCTTCTTCAACCCATTTGTCCATAGTTACTCCTCCTATCTCAACGATTTCTTAATTTGCACCTATCACTAACTCTGATACATTGTCTATTTTAGCTTGTGCTCATCCTACTGCTACTCCCTGTGATCCAAAAATGTCTTTTCTTACATCCACTTTTCCTTCTTCTTCTAAGTGTGTTACAATTCTGCCTATTCTGAAAAAACCTTCTCTAGACTCTTCCTTACCAGCAAATGTTCATCCTATTTCACTCCTTCCTTTCCGTTGTAAGTTTTTATTCTCAGGTCTCTTTTTCTGTTACAGAAAATGCTATCCTTCCTCGTTTACAGTCAGGTTTCTGTCCTCTTCATTCTACAAATACTATTCTTCTTTCAGTGTGTGAATCTCTTCTTTCTGCTCCATATTGTAAACATTCTTCTCTTCTTATTCTACTTGATCTGTCAGCTGCTTTCGACACATTGGATTACACTTCACTTTTGGCTCCTCTTTCCTCTTTCAGTTTTTCTAGAACTGTCTTGTCTTGGTTTCGTTCTTATCTTTCTAATCGTACTTACTCAGTAAAATGTGCTGGCATCTCTTCTAACACTTTAGTTTTTCTCAAAAAGCTCTGTTTTCGGACCTTTTCTCTTTTCTCTCTATACTTTGTCCTTTTACCCACCACTTCTTTGCAGAGGATATCCAACTTTTTCTGCCTTTTCCCTCTTTTACTTCTTCTTTTTATGAGAATCTTGCTTCCTGTCTTTCAGCCATCAAGATTTGAATGTCTGATCATTTTCTTTTTTGAATTCTTCTAAAACTGAATTTCTTATTTTCCCTGCTAATACATGTCCTTCTCCATCTCCCCTTCTTTTGTCTTTTTTCCTCTCTTCCTATTGCTGATTCTGCTCAGAATCTTGGTCTGTATCTTGACTCTGACTTAACTTTCTCAAATCATATCTACCACCTTTTTAATTTTTGGAAAGCTTAACCTTTTCTTACGTTCGGTGCTACCAAATGCTTAATTACCCCTTTAATCTTCTCACATCTTTTTTTACTGCTCCACATTACTCTGTGGCTTGTCTGTCTCTCATTTGGTTGCACTGCAATCTGTTTTCAATGCTTCTGTTCGCCTGCTATGTTTACTTTCTCCTTGACACTCTATTTCTTCATTACTTTTCTTCTCTTGGGTGGCTATCTTTTCATTCATGCCTTAAATTTAATTTTCTCTGCATTGTATTTAAAGCCCTTTGTGGACTTGCACTCTTGTATCTTTCCTGTCTTGTATCGTTTTATGCTCTCTCGCATGTTTTACAGCCTCAAGCTCAATTTCTTTTAGCACTTCCTCGACCTCCCTGCGCCCAGTCACAGTTTCGCTCTTTTTCCCTTCTTGCTCCTTATCATTGGAAGTCTCCCCCGCTTTCTCTTTGTTTCCTTGTTTCCTACTCCCTGTTTTTCACTTCTCTTAAAATGTACCTACTCCAGTCCTAAGTTGGGAATTTAATATTCTGATATTTATTATATTGTACTGTAAGTGTTTTTGTTCAGCGCTTTGGCATAAGGTGCTATATAAATGATAAATAAAATACCCTATATTGTCTTTTTTTAAATTCACCACCCAACTATGATGGTAGGCTGTTTAACTCCATCTATGAGCTGGAGGTAAACTTTCTGCCCATTTTTTTCCGAATTACCATGGTGCAATTACTGCTGCTGTAATTCTATCGAAAATGCCCCATTGAGTCCCATAGACTCAAACAAAATGGGGACTTACACTGCCAGACCAAGTGGCAGTAACGGTAATACAGTTTGGTGGTATATGGGTGATTTACCACCAAACTCATTATGAGGCTCTTTTGTGTAATGATCTCAGCTTGTTTGTACAAATGCATTAATGTACTGCAGCTCCTCCCAGCTCTCAAAAATGGATTGACAAGAACATTAGTGCATAGACTAATGGAATTCTGGCTAGCAAAGTGTAAGGTAGTGGTGCATTCGGTATGTTGCCTGTATACTGTTACTGCTAACTTGCTGTCAACTACTTTAATCAGATGATCCAAGAAGGGTAACTCAGTGTGATTACAGGTGACAGTAAACATAAGATTATCATCAAGGGAATTGATTCACCAAACAAATAGTTGTACATTTGATAGCCATTCTTTGTGATGATCAATATATCATTGATATATCAACGGTATAACATTCTAGATATTTGTAGTGGATTATCATCATTAGAAATGTAATTCGACTCAAACTTAACCACATATTAAATTGGTTAGCCTTGGGACAAAAGCTTCCCCATCAAGGTACCATTAATATGTTGAAAACAAGACCTTTAAAGGTAAAGTAGTGTTTGTGGAGGAATATCATGGCTAATTGCAAAAGAAATTCAGTAGGTATATTGTTAGGTTGAGTTCTTGAAATTTAATGATTCTGGTAGAACCTCTTGTCTTCTCTATGAGGGATGTTGGTGTGAAGTGACTGAATGTCTAAGAACACTTACCAGTCAGTCTCAACATTACATTTAAGACCTTCAACCAATCATATGATATCTCGAGTGTCATGTAAACAGGAGTGGCCTGTCATGGCCAAAGGTTAAATAAGCAAGTTTATATATTTCATCATCGGTTCCAAAACAAACCTGCCTGCCGATAAGATGGGTCGACTGAGGGGTTGGTGACAGATTTATGAACTTTTGGAAGAATCTAAAATGCTAGAAGGTGAGCATCCTTGCCATTTAATAGAGTAAAGATTCTGAAGTAATGAAACCATTTTTATATGCTTGCTCATTAATCTCAAGAATCGACTTCTGAATGTCATCGGTGAGCGATCTGTAACATACAGGTGTTTCATAACTTCCAGAGCCATATTGCATAGTGATTAAAATACAATGCCTCCCCATTTGTAATCATAGGTTGACAATCATAGGTTGCTCATCTTTGAGCTCACTAAGACACAGAAACTGTGCTCTAAAGGACATTAAGTCAGATTTTTCTGAGGAGTTGTCTCAATTCAGTTTCAATTTGTATATTCGGGGCAGTCTGACTAGTCAAAAAGGAGACATACTTACTTAAGAAGCTAATATCTGAATGAGATAACTCTTTGGCACATGCATGAAAAATAGGGGCACATGAATTATTGGCATCCACCAATGATAAGCCTTCCTTTTTGAAACATTGCCTGAGGTGGTGGAAACTTGTCATTGACCATGTGCGTCCATGAGCCATGCAAGTTTCCTGCTTGTCGTCATCCTCTTCTTCTTCCACAGCCAAAAAAAGGTCTATTATGTTTTGTCTGATGGGGCCTTCATAACCAAAGCTTGCAACAGGCTGTACCAGGCTCTGTTTCAACATCAGAGGCAGATAAATAAAAGGGTCACAAAATGTGACCCATTGCCTTTTTGAAAATGTGATATTTGCTACCTGGGTTTCAGAGTTTAATCTTCTGTAAAATATCCATAAACTATTTCCTTTTTGAAGTGCAATAGAACTTTTTTTTAAGTCCTCCATCTTTTTATTGGTGGTGAACGTTCTGAAATCAGAAATGTGTTTTTTGATAGACTTCACAACATGAACTGGTATGTGCTGTGAGGAACCTAGGGCGTCCTCACTTCTTCTCCCCTGTGGCCCTCCTTTCAGGTGGCCAGGGAAAGGTCATCACTTTTGGATCCTGACCATGCCGGTGGATATGCAAGGGAGGATCACCTGGATGGAAGGTACTTGGGGAGTGGAGAGAGGACATATTTGGGTGAGACATGGTATCCCTCTTTCCCCTGTCAAAGTGAACCCTATATTCCCCCTGCCTTTGTTGGCTACTATCAGTCTGTGTCCCTTTCTTCTGACCAAAATTTCCCACAGCCATTTCACCTTAAGAATGGGATGAGGAGGAAACAACTGGGATTGATGCACACTTGCATTCATTCACACCACTTTGGTACTGAGACGAGGAGGAGGGCTTTGGAGGAGTTCCATTGTAATAGCCAGGCATGCCCAGCTAATAGGTTTCACCATGGTCAGGAAACTGAAGTGAAGGATTTGCACCTGCAGTCAGTTAACAAGTCCCATGTTTATAAGGATGGTGAGCGCCCAGCAGAGGGGATGGGATGACCTGGAGAGAGAAGGATGCAGGTTATGGAAGCAGACTGGGCTGGAGAGGAACTGACTTGAGGGAAGCTGTGCTAAGCAGGAGTGCGAGAGAGATGCCGAGACCAAGGCTGGCCATGGGAGGGCTGAAATCCCTGCTGTCATACCTGCCTGGCGTCTACAGCAGGAGCTGTAAGGCACTGAAGCCTTCCGAGCACCGCTGAGGACAGCGGGCACTGCTCACTATGGCTTCCATAAGGAAAAGGTGGAGTGAATAGAAGCCAGGCAGCAGAACCGAGAAGCCCAAAGGAGCGGCCGCATACCAGTGAGTGCAAAGAACAAAACACTCGTACAAGGGCACTCAGGGGGCTGGAAACAAGCATGTCTGAATGTCGAACGAACTTAACACTATTACAAATGCAACGGAAGGACAAATCAAGTGTTTTTGAATACCAAACAAGCAACAAGGTATTACAAGTACTTTGAAAGTTGCAACAGGCATTATTGAATACCGAACAAACTAATAGATATGATGAGCATATTTGAATAGAGCACAAAACAAAAGCCAGAAATGAGCACTTATGAACACTTATAATTGAGGTGAAAGCAAGGTGGTGAAAAGAGGTAAACACCATGGAGTGATTTGTATGAGATACAAGCTATGGCAAAACCAAATTACTTCCAAGAAGAATGTGAAATAAGTGTTGGCCAAAGATACTGGAGCCCAAGGAACTACAGGTTAAGAGAGAAAACCTGTGTTGGCAAAACACTGAAGAATACAGAAGCATAGCAAATTGCATAGGGTTATAGGTTGCGTGACATGTAATGGGTGGACAGTGTGGTCTGACAACTGTGCCTAGACTGAGTGACCCCTTCATGAATAGAACCAAGCAAAGCAAATGTAAAGAAGCCTGTATGTTGCATCAGTTGCTGAAGTGAATTGTAAATATAGAAACAGAGCATTATATGCAATCTATTGAAAAACATTGATTACCGAAGATTTAAACTAGTACTGTTTTGAAAGCTAGAAGATTTGAACTGATTTTGGTTTTGGAAGCTGGAAGAGCTGAATTCTTGGGGAGGGGAACCCCGAAACATTGTGAACTGTGTTGAACTCTTGAGGAAGGGAACCCCAAGGCCTTTCTGTAACTGTTGTGAACTTGGGGAAGGCTAAGCTGAGTGTAAGCCAAAGAGCTGGAAAGAAGCTCAGAACTTTAATTTTGAACACTGTTTCTTTTGCTGCTGACATCCCTACACATTCTATATATTTAGTTGTAATGGAAAGTATAGGATTTGGACACAGACAGACTTTTCATTTGAACTTACTAATGCAGACTATCCTATTTTTTTTTAGGTTGGGAAATCCCACTTTGGCATAGGACAAGTTAGACCTTACTCCATCCTGACATTTAAGTGAAATTAAGCTTTCACTTAGAAAGTTTAATCTGTTGTCTGTGTCTTACTTCATGATGCTTTCACAGTGCACAAGGCAGAGGAATATACCATGGTCACATTGCTCCACTGCAGATATTTAAAATACATGTGTTAGGTACTATGAGGTTTTCAGCAATTTAACACACTTTTAGCTGCCTCCCTGTTGCACACACGCTTAAAATGCAGTAACTAGGCCACCAAAGGCACCGGGGGTGATGTGTGACTACAACACTGCAATCAAAATGCAATAAAGACAAATATGTTCAGGCACGAACAGGAGTAGTTGTTAACTATGTATGCCATTCACAATCTCGGTTCTGCTTTGCTGCAGCCCCTGGCCATACCCTGAGCCAATTACCTGGGTAGATCCCCATTCCCCACCTTGTCCAAATACATTTAAAATATAACTTTTGTGTTTTCCCTATCTTCAACCATGTGCATGTTTTTGGGATTCCTCCTTCAATGGAACTCCTTGTTGTTCAGCCAATATTACTGACTAGTGATGTCATTAATGATGCCATGTGATACCATTTGTGATGCCATCTTTGATGTCTTGGGTGTTACTGTGAGCAGTGTATGCTGGTGGTGTGAGCTAGCCAGCTCTGAGCTATGGTTGTGCAGATTACTTTATGTTTTTCACTGATCTCATAGATTTTTACTAGTGCAACTTAATTTACCATTAACTTAAATCGTGCACTGAGCATTCATTATCTTCACCATTTAATAGGTGTTATGTCTGCGTACAGAATCAAAAGTCTGCGGACATGTGACATCCCTATATTTCTATGTCATAGGGGAATACAATGATTTTTTTTCCAGAAATAGAAATACTGCTCTTAAAATTGTAACACCATTTTATGGATTGTACCATATATTAAATATTAAAGTCAATTGTTTAATGCATGTTGCCCTAGGTGAAAAAACCAAGGCTCAGATAAAAGTACACAAATTGGGTTAAAGCACATCGATATTTACTCATACAAAAAGATGGAGAATTTATACTGGAGACAATCCCAAAAAATAATGCTAGGAATGTTTGGTCCTTCACAATAAGGGGAATCCTCAAGTAGAGACACAAACCAACTCTGTGAGAGAAGAGTAATTGGTTAGTTTATTTTCCCATCTGTACAAAGGTAATTTGGGTTGTTCAAATGAGGTCTCTGAGAGTGGGCCATGTAATATGATAGCCTCATTTGAAGTAATGATGGAAATAATTTATTTATTTATTTATTTATTTACTTGTTTTTAATCGGAAATGAGTTAACGATTTTTACAAGAACCCTTTTTCTTCTACAGATGCGCCGAGGCGCTTTTGACAGTCATTTTTCTGATGTTGATGCTTCTGAGTTAATGTTTACTTTCCGCCTTCTCTATCCGGAATTTCGCTGTTTTTTGATTATTTCTTAGATTTGGCTTGCAGTGGGCAATTTCACTGTTTCGGCCATCTCTGCTATTTTCATATGGGCCTGTGTGTTGGAAATCTTTTCGAAGGCAAGGTCTATCAATTTTACTGCCGCTATGGTCCATCTCGTTGTTTCTCCTGATATTAGCCTATTCCAGACCGCCTCTTCATCTAGCGTCGTCGCCCCTTGCAGACATGGTTGTATATATCTGTCTCTACTTATGCTGGTTTTTGGGCATCTTAGGACTAGATGTCGCAATGTTTCCACTTCTTCTTTATTTTTGCATAGGCGGCAACTTTTATCTATTTTTGATGATCTAATGGCTAGGATTTGATGTGTCATCAGCAGGTTTAGTCTTGCCTTCAAGAATGTGCTCCTCATCTTTTTGTTCGGGAACTTTTTGCAGTAGTTCAGTGGCTCTTTCACCCTGTTGAACGTCGGTGGAAGGTGGGTGAGTAGCTTATTTGCTCTCGCTGTGTCTACAGTGTGGATCCAATCCATGAGTTCGATTTTTATCTTTACTCGGTCTGGGTTTTTTTTAGATCTTCTTCTGTGCATGATATTTCGTTTAGTGTTTCTTGTATAGTTGTTGCCCAATTGTTGAGCGCTTTACAAGTGCCCATTTTCAATTCTTCTGCTATCACCGCGCATATTGGCAATGAATCGGCCATTATGATTTTTCTATAAAGTCTCAGCTTGCTTTGCTTGACTGATGTAGCTAACGAGACCAGGCCCAACTCCCTTCTAATTGCGGGCAGGGAGGTTGATTTCGGTAGGCCTAGTACTGCCTTCCACACCTGTCCTTCCAATTTTTGCCATATTGGGTTCGGTAAGTTGAGCGCGGCTTCCATACCATAGATGATAGACGGCACAACCTTTGCCTTGTAAAATTTTATTGCCGGAATAATGGAAAATTTCCCAAATTTTTTGTCCACCAGTCTCATTTGTGCCGTAAGTCTTTTGACTTTGTCCCATAACTGATCTTGTATTGCGTTGTCACCTGCTGATCCGTCTAAGGTTACCCCTAGGTATTTGATTTTGTCAACTACTTCCAGTTTGGTGTTTTCCAAGTGCCAGGTTGTCTGCTTTGTATTTTTGTTTGCGGTTTTTTCGAAGACCATCACTTTAGTTTTTGTTGTGTTAATTTCCAGATGGTTTGTTGACATATAATTTGCCAGGTTGTTTAGTTTTCGTTGTAGCCCAATTGGTGTTTGGTCAATAATGATGGCGTCGTCTGCGTACCATAATCGTGGTATGATTTCCTTTCCTATTTTTGGTGGGAAAGCTCTTATTTTTTTTTTCTTCGATCTGGTATTCCCCCAAGAAAGCGATAAACAGGGCTGGAGCTAGTGGGCAGCCCTGCTTTACACCTCTCTGGATTTCAATCTCTTCCGACAAGGTGCCTTGCTTATTCAGTTTTACTCTGATTTTTGTGTTTTCATGAAGCGCTTTTATTGGTGCCAGGACCGATGTTGGGCATTCCCACTTGCTCAGTTTCAGCCATAATTTTTCACGATCAATTTTATCAAAGGCTTTTGATAAGTCTACGAATGCCAGGTAGATTTTTGGGGCACCTTCTTTTACTTTCGCTTTCAAGATCTGAAGGATCAGTATGTTTATTGCCGTGCCTCCCTTCTTCTGGAATCCTGTCTGAAAGATATCGAAGCAGGGTGCAGTCTTTGCCCATGTCCCAAAGTGGATTAACAACTGGGTTGCGTAAATTTTGCCCACAATGTCTAACAGTGCTATGGGCCTGTAGCTTTCTGGATCTTCTCTGTCGCCTTTTTTATACACTGGCACAATTATGGCATTTAGCCAAGTTTCCGGCACCATTTTTGTCTGGGCGCAATGTGAGAAAATTTTGCTGATTAGCACTGCCCATGCCTTCGCAGATTGCTTTAGGTCGATATTAGACAACCCGTCCGGTCCGGGGGCCCTTGATGTTTTTAAGTTTTTGATGATTTTTTCAATGTCTGTGATGTTAGCCACGTTCACCCAAGTGGCTGTCGTGTCTAGTAATCCTTTGGTTGTTTGCGTTTTTGGTCGCTCAAATTGTGCCATTAGGTATGATTTCCAGTTTGACTCAGGGACTTGGTTTATCAGTTCTGGAGGCTTCGATCTATTTGTTTCTTTGATTATTCTCCAGAAATCGCTTGTTTTCTTTGAACCAAGACTTTTCAACATTTTTTCCGCATCTTGTTGGTACATCCATAGTCTATGTTGCTTTAGCCAATGGTTATATTTCTTAGCCTCCATCTGCCAGTTTTCCCAGTCTTCCTGCTGTTGTCTTTTTGTTGCAATTTTCCTTAACCTCCTCACCACTTTTCTTCTTTCCACCACCAGTTTGTCATATGTGTGTAATGTGTTTGATGTTTTCTTCTGTTGACTCCTCGCTGGTTTTTTGTATGGTATTAGCAACGGTATGTAGTTCGGTCGAGTTTGTGGGGCTTTTTCTTGAGCCTCCTCAGAGAGTCTATAACTTGCTGTTATCGTTTTTACCTCTTCTTCTGTTAGACAGACTCTAGATTGTTGGTTGTTTATTTCGAGATTGTATTTATACACGTGATTTTCAGTTTGTGATCCTGTCCATTTGCATATTAGCAGATTGTGATCACTGTATGTGGTTCTTTGAACTTTGTATTCTTCAATTCTGGGTATAAATTCTGTTGACACAAAGATGTAATCCAGGGTAGCTTTTGCATTCAAACTCTCCCAAGTTGGAATGTTCTTTTGTTTCGGAAATAGAGCTGCGATGTTATGAAGATTTCTTGGTTTAATCAGGGTCTCCCATGCAACACCCCTCTCGCGGGTTGAGTCTTGACACTTTCCCAACTTTATTTCTTTGTTCCCCTCTCTGCAATCGGCGTTTAAGTCGCCACATATGATGATGTCCGCATTCGTGTGCTCTATTTTGATTTCGTCTATCACCTCTGCCATTTTTGCGCAGTACGTTTTGTTTGTCATCTTTTGGGGGTTCCAATACGTGTTTATTATGATGATTTGGTTGCCAATCCTCTTGCTAATTGATTTTCCTTCGTTGGTCCATGAAGTCAGTATTACTAACATCTCATATGATTCGTGTAATTTTTTCGGTGTTGCCAGGCCTGCTCCCATTTTCGTTGCTGTCAGCAGGCCTGAGGATGGTCGGCCTAACAATCCCTTGCTTGCAGGTGCTATTTCCACTACATAGCCGTCTAGGCCGGGTTTTTCTTGTAGCCAAGTTTCTTGTAGGCATATGATGTCTAGTGCGCCTAAGTCCATGTCGCCCGGTCTGGTTAAATGCGTGTATCCTCTTGTGTTCCATGACCCCAGGATGAAACATTTCTTGGTTTCTTTTTGGTCACCACTTCTTTGTTCATCCCACGTAGGTGCTGGTGACCGTGTTAATTGCTAATTTTCTGTTTTACCCATTAAGGCTGCTTTTAGCCATGCTAGCGGGCCCGTGTTCGTTGACGTATCTTTTGTTTGTCTCGGAGGTGATTTCTTTGCTCTCTCGTTTCTACTGTGGCGGCCAGTTCTCTCTGGGCTAAAATAGCTCTGAACGCGCCTTGGTTCCACTCTCCTGTGTAGGTTCTGATATTCTGCTCCCGTGTCCTGGTGCTCCTTCCTTGATTGCGTGTTTTGTTTTTCGTCCTTATGGGATCTTCGGTACTCTTTTCTCTCTTCCGTTCGTCCATACTTCACTTGCCAATCGATACCTCTTTCTTCTCTCTGTTTTCCTAGTCTATTAGATCGATACCGCTCTTCTGTCCGTGAAGTGAACTGGTATGATCTTCTTTCTTTTTCATCGTACTTAGTGTCTTTCTTTTCTTTTTGTATTTCTCTTTTAATTTCTGTCAGCCCAAACCCATTTTGGAGCATTTCAGTAGCTGCGTTTGCTTCCGTTTCTTGCCGGATTGGTTCTTTCACGTGAATGTATGCCTTGGCGATCTTTCCTCTATGGTAAGGCTCTACTAACGTGATGTCTTCTGTTTTTATCATTTTCAACGCGTTCATTTTGCTCATTAATTTCAAGATCGTCTTCCTATTTAGGATCATGTATCCACTTTTTATATCTAATTGCTCAAGTTTGAATATACGTTCCTGTCTTTCCGCTTTCGACATACCAGTTCTTCTGTTTTTCTCTGGGCTTTTTATCTCCTGTTTTCCGTGCTTTGATGACCACTCACTTATTCTTTGATCTTTCGAGTGCTTTCGTTCTTCTTCTCTGTTCTTTTTTTGTATTTCTGTTACTCTTCCCTTTTGGATCTCACTTGCCTCTCTGCTTCTTTTTGGTGTTTGGGGTTTCATATTTTGTCTCATTTCTATTTCTTTCTCCGGTTCTTTTCGCTTTTGTATTTGCTGATCTGTGTTCACCTCCATCACTGAGTTGTCGGAGGCGGTCTCCCAATGCTGGGACAAATTCATCAGGTTTGTGTCGCTCATAAAATCTTCGACCGACAGGGGTGGACTTCTCGTTTTGTCTCTTTTCCTTTCTTTCTGGCTTTTTTCGAAACTTTCCTCTCTGATTTCCTCTTCCTTTTTTTTTCCTTTTAGTTTTTCTGCTTCCTGCTGCTCCGCCTTCTCTGTCGTAGGGTCTTTGTCAGTCCTGTCAGTTTTCTTTAGTTTCAATATCACTGGGACTTTATTCTGGGGATGATTATGGAGTCCTGATTTAATTGGGTATGTTTGCGGGGGTTTAGGTCTTTTCTCCATCACATCCTTTATCTCATTGTCTCCTTTATGTCTCTCTGTTAATGCTGCATTTTGACTTTCCCGCGCTGATTTTTTGGTTTTCTTGTTCTCCTCCTCTGTCCCTCTTTTTAGACACTCAATTTGTTTCTTTAAGTCCTCCAGCTCTTTTTCCCACCCCTTCTTGTAGGTGTCAGTTCTTTCTTCTACAGCTGTGATGTATCCTTCTATATGCGTGATTTTTGTGGACATTGAAGCCAGAATTGATGTGTTGTCTTGTATTCCTTCTTTTATTGTTTCGTATAGTTTGCAGTATGGCGCCAATGCTATCGTTATTGCAGACATGATTGTTAGTAGATCTGGTTTTTTGCTTGGGGACTCCTTTTGTGTCGGCGTGCCTAATTCACTTATTCTTCTATTTTTCGGCGATTTTGGAGTGCTGGCTATTTTCCCTGGCATAGCCATTATTTCTGTGAATAGGCTATCACTTAACCTGGGTCTGTGTGCTTTTTCCTCCAAACTTATGCACTTAGGTTTTTCTTTCTGTGTTTCTCTTTGTTGGGTCTCTCCATGCAGTTCTCTTACTTTCTCCGGGGTACGAAGTAACTGGTCTGAATTCGGGTGTGCTTTTGCCCCATCTGGGCCATCCACGTTTTGTCGTTGGTCTTTAGGTTGGGACACCCTCTCCCGGGCCAGGGCCTGTCGTTGGTTGTCATCTTCAGGTCTTGAGGTATTTCCCCCTCCTTCAGGCTGCTCCTCCTGATGTTCTTTTAAAGCGCTTTGCTTCCGTCTTTCCTCTCTTTCTTCTATTTGTCACCGGATTGCTTTCGCCGCGTTCCTTTTTTCTTGCAAGAGCTGCTGCAGACCTATAGCTGGCGATCCTTCTGGTCCCGGTGAGACCCCGGGGGTCTGTTGACTATCTCCTCCTGAATTTATCTCAACCGCTTCCAGCAGTTCTGCGTCCGATAGATCGTTTTCCGATTCTAATTTTCGTTTCTGCTGGTTAAAGAAAAATGCTTTCAATGTTCCTGACAAGGATACTGGCAGTGGTCCTTTTTGGGTTCCCTCATTTTTTTTTTTTTTTTTTTTGCGTTTTTTTATTTTAGATTTTCTAATGCCGTTTTCGTAATTCCTAGCTGTTCACAGTCTCTTTCTTTATTATTCTTTGTTGTTTTCATTTCGTTTGTCTTTTGTTGATTTTGTCTTTGCGTTGCTGGTTTATTGGTAGGTATCCTTTTTTTCTGTTTTACTTCTAACGCTTTTTTTTCTTGTTCTATTTCAGAATCTGAGTCTGACGTCCCCGTTTCACTTTCATTCCAACTTTCCTCCGTGCTACTTGCTTTCCCCTCGTTGCTGATGAATTTGCTACTTGCCACTTGCGTCCGATTTTCTTCCCTTTGTTTTATCTCTTCTTCTATTTCGTTCTCACTTATGCCTAGTTCCTCTTCAGTATCAGCAAACTCTGGTTCCCTGTGTACATTTGCTTGTACAACTGTTTTGGGGACCTTCTCTTTTGGCCAGTCTAGCCTTCTTCCTTCTTCGTGTTCTTGTGGTAAACTGTCCACCTCCACTCTTTCCCTTTCTTGCGTGGCGGTCAGCTTGTTAGCTTGGCTCTTTGCCAGTTCCGCTAACTGTGTCCCTTTGGTGTTTTCATTTGGGCTGTCTATTTGGCCTCTAACTTTCTCACGGCGTTTCTCTAGACCGCTCCTCGCCGTGTTCTCCATCCGCGTGGGGCTCCTCCTCCTAGCCCGCCCTGAGTCAGGTGAGGCAGGCAGGGCTGGGTGTCCTGCTCCGCGGTTTGTTGTCTTTTCCGATGATTTCTTCTCCCTTCGTTCCCTCCGGTCCTCGGCGTCACAGCGCTCCTGCTGAGGGTCCGTCAGCGGCTGCCCTCCGACTGCCGTTTCCGGAAACCCACTCGCCTTCGGTGCGGTGTGCAGGGCGCTGGCCACCTCAGATCCCGGTAGGTCTTGTTTCCTTTCGCCACTTAGATTTATTTCTGGGCCTTGTGGTTCTGTTGTTACTGGTTCTGTTGTTACTTGTGCGTCCTTCTCCTTCTCCTTTGGTTCATGGACGCACAAAGTAGACGTCGTGCCCACCTCTCTGAGCTCGTTATTCGGACTGTTGAGATGAGACCTCGGCGTATGTAGCTCTTTTTTCCCTTCGTGGGTGGTTTCTTCGTTGAGAAGCGTCTTTAATTTCAGCCGAGTGGCTGGCGATTTCACACTCCTTAGACGCCGTTTATTGTTGTCAGTGTTGTCAGTGTCCGAAACCACTCCCACCTCATCCGGTTTTTCGTTTTTACTATTTTTTCGTCCTTGCTGTAACGATGGTCTCTCATATTTCTGGGCCTCCATATTACGTTTACCTCTGCCCTCGCGGGCTCCCGCGGACTCCAGCAGACTCAACTCTCCTCACCAACTCCGCTCACCGCTCCGCTCTGGTGCAGGGTTTTTAAGCCCTCCCACACGCTGTAGTAGACAGTGGAGAGAGACTCCAGCAGACTCAACTCTCCTCACCAACTCTGCTCACCGCTCCGCTCTGGTGCAGGGTTTTTAAGCCCTCCCACACGCTGTAGTAGACAGTGGAGAGAGACTCCAGCAGACTCAACTCTCCTCACCAACTCCGCTCACCGCTCCGCTCTGGTGCAGGGTTTTTAAGCCCTCCCACACGCTGTAGTAGACAGTGGAGAGAGACTCCAGCAGACTCAACTCTCCTCACCAACTCCGCTCACCGCTCCGCTCTGGTGCAGTGTTTTTAAGCCCTCCCACACGCTGTAGTAGACAGTGGAGAGAGACTCCAGCAGACTCAACTCTCCTCACCAACTCCGCTCCGATGGAAATAATTAAAAAACTACCCAATTCTTGAGCCCTAGGTCCAAATGGATTAAGCAGTAAGGTGTTAAAGGAGGTCCCAGAGACAAGGGATCTTGTACTTTCCAGTAATTTTAGACTAATGACATAGAGATGCTCCTTTATTATACCTATGTATATGAAAGGGGATCATAATAACCCGGCTAGTTATAAGCCCATAACCCGCTTGGATGCAAATAGTAAAACCTTTGTTGCATTAATTCTGAAAGAAATAGAGGCCTAGATGTTCTAAACAGGAAAACTTTCAGTAGGGGCACTGCCGCAGGATTGAATGGCCTAGTTATTTCTGTGCTAGCTGAGGAGGCATGTAGAAAAAGAGCATATACACTGTATGAAGCGTGTGTGGACTTGACGGATGCCTTTAATATGGCCGATAGAACCTTGCAAACATTGGGTTTAACTGACACATTAGTAAGTATACTCATTGTCAAGTGAAATATCAACTAACAGGGAGCTTATACAGGGCTGTGCATTAACCCCCTGCTTGTTTAACCTGTATATTTCAGATGTAGGGGAACATCTGAATTCTGTAGCTTTTGTCCTACCTCAAATAGAAGTTTTAGGACATCTACAATTAAAATGAATCCCTTAAAAACAAGCATTATATGCTTTAAGAACATTAGGAAAAAGCGTGTGGGATTCTGTTGGGAGCTGGGGCTGCAAATTTGGAAGTGTTTCTGAACATAAAGGGCCCGATACATAGAATCAAGCACAGAAAAGACGCAATCGCCACGCACCAAGAAGGAGCGTGCGCCACGTGTGCGCTAGCCACGGTGCAAAGAAACAATTGCGCAGCACACGTATTCATGGATTTGCCCAGGCATCACTAGCCGTGGCGCAAGGGACATCGAGCAGCACCAGTAACGCCTCCAACACATCCCCAAGCACAGTAAAAAGCAAGTAAAATGCCAAACACGGTGCAAGCCCCCGCGCCATCCCTGGACCAGCTTACAGCTCCCTCAGCAAAATCGCGTGAGAACTCGGTGTGGACGGGGTACGCCCTGAGTTTTCACGCAAATTCTTGGGGTTCGGACAGGTTATACATTGAGTTTCCATGTGATTTTCTGGGGTGCGGACAGGGTACGCGCTGGGTTTCCATGCAATTTGGCTGGGGTGCAGACGGGGTATGTGCTGAGATTCCATGCAATTTGGCTAGGAAATATTCTCCTACTCTTCACTTTACTCACTACTTTCTCTCCCTCTTCCCTCCTTCCCCACCCCCTTCCTCTCCATTCCCCTTATGTAAATTGTTCTACATGCCGATTTTCTGGTTTGATTCATGTTTACTGTTATTGCTTCTACTGTTCCATGTTTAATGTGTTCTTGTTGTTATCTGTAAAGCACCTTGGATTAAGGCGCTATATAAAACAATAAATACAAATACAAATACAAATACCTCTTTGTGATGATCTGCAAGCCCCCGATTGGAAGCCTGCACATCATCACGAATGGTGCCTGTATGCCTCATGATACCGGCTAGCAACGGTTCCACCCCGCCCCGAATGGTGACATCTGCAGGTATTGGTGTTTCTGTTTGTGTGGAAACATCCACCACCTGTGGATGAGTCCGGCCTGGGGCATGCCCGCAGGTGCATACTGGTGCATTCACAGTGCCAGGGGCAGGAATAGGCACAGGCACCTCCATGACGACCTGCACTGCCTCCTGCCCCGGAGTCTGGATTGCACCAGTCACACCCATCTCACCACCCCACAGGCCCCATGTACTGGGCTGATGCGGCCTCCTGCTCCTCCCCCGCCAACCTGGATGCCTCCCCACCGTCTTCCACATTGGATTCCCTTTGTGCAGCCTCACCTGTCCCTCCCGCTGCTGAGGAGTCCACGACCACCTTCGCCCTCTTGGACCTCCCCTCAGCAGCTGCGGCCGTTGTCTCGGACGCAGCACCAGTCTCCTCGCTCCCTGAAGATGAAATAACCTGGGAGCGCGACTGGGCCTTGCGTCTGTGCCTGGTGGAGGCATCCCTGCTTCTTTGCTCCACAGCACCTTCTCCGCCCTCTTCTTCCAACCTAGCTGTGGATAGGGAGACATAGAAAAAAATTAATCAGTGTACTGTACATTTGTGTGTATGGCATAGCACATATGCACATGAATTGCAATGGAAAAGTCCACAACATCATCACCCGTCCACAACACACTGGTACTTGCCATTAACCCACAAGCAGATACATAACTATCCTTCACACCAGTCAATCACATCCTTGGACAAGGGACTGTCAGCACCTACAAATCGTGCAGGCGCCTCACATGCATAATGGGACATACACATGTCATTCACAAACATCACCTGGCAGTCCTGAGGCAGGGCATGGAGCCATCACATCAGAGTCCAATCAATGTCAATTAGCCAGCAAGAGTCAAGCACACATTCAAATGCTCCAGTAACATCCACCCAGGAGTATTGGCCAGTCACACATTCACTTCTCAGACACATGCACATGTACACCATGCATGTCCATGATGTTGCCGACAGCACCCATGTGTCACACCTCAAACACGGCCACGTTCATACACATGTATGCAACCATGTGCATGTCATTACATGCTGCAGTGCATCACACATTGCAACTGAAACACTGTTGATGTCACACATGCTTGAATGGACACACATGCAGCACTGTACGGGACATGCTCACAGACATCCGTACAAGAGGCATGCCAGACATAGGGTCAAGGTGTACACTCCAACCACACATCAACATGCACATGCACTGTGGAGGACAAAAACACATGGACACTTACCAGTTGACTCCAAACAGAGGCAATTCCATGACCTGGGTGTGCAGAGCTGGGCAGAACCGCTCCAGGACCTGCATGTTGTCGGTGATCAAATGGCCCCGGTGCCCCCACTTGTTTCTCACTAGCCTAGAGGGCCTTGTTGTGGGTCCTGGCTTTGTAATCCTCCCAGTGCTTGTGGACATAGTGGTAGTCATGGGGCACCACCCCTTCCGCATTGATGGCCCCCACAATGTCCGCCCAGATCTTCCTCTGTCCTTCCCTGCTGACTTGCGTTGGTCCGTGGAAGAGAGCATCATAATGCTGCAGGATTTGCTCCACCAGGATGTCAACTTCCCTGGCTGAGAAGCTGACAGCCCTCTGGCTCGCTGCTGGGGGGTTGCCACTTGCCTCCGATGATGTTGGTTCAGACATGGCAACCCTCAAGGCAGGTGCGGCTGGGCAAGGTGGTCCTGCGGCTGGGCTGTGGAGCGGTGGTCTGGCATGACTTCTGGATCAGCAGAGGTGGTCACAGGTCCAATGACAGGAGCACTGGCAATGGCTGTACAGAAGGCACCAAAATTGCAGGACATATGGGCAGCAGGCGCACACAGTGGGCAGGCAGCAGCATATGGCTCGTAGGAGGCAGCTCGGGGCAGCTCGGGGCAATTGGAGGCAGGTAAATTGGCTGGTAGGCAGGAGCGTGGGTCTTCCGAGTTACTCGCGTGGGCAGCCAGAAACAGAGTGACTACACACGTGCAGAAAGCGCGCGTCAGCGCAAAATCAGAGAAAAAGGCCTAAGCACGTAAGTTACGCGACACGCACTGAATGTTCGGCGTGACGTTCAGGATCGGGATGAAGTAGTGCGTAGGAGACCATCACACGCTTGCGTGAGTTATAGTGGACAGACGGGTGGACTTCATTTACACGCAATCTCTTCACTACTGCGACCATGCAAGCCTCTTGTTTTGGTGGGAGATTGCCTCTGAGCACACGCACGTGTACTTTTGAGGATGGAGGTTAGTTGCATACGCATTTTGCATTCTGTGGGTGCCCCTGTGTGTCACGTAACCGCTTATTTAACATCACAGTAGCTTACGTGCCCTTCGCGTATTTATTATTTATGTTGCTGGGTGCCACAGCGTATTGCTTTACATTTTTCCTTCACACATGGGCTACCGAGGGGTCCTGTACATGTGTTTTTCATTTTTGGGGTGCCTGTTCATTACAAGGTCTGTTTATTTTTCCCCAGGGGTTACATTGAGCCTTGCTGGGGCACACTGGTACGTTTAACATCATGTACACTGCCCCCTCACTCAAATTGCCCAGGACAATTGATAGCTGCACCTTCCATTGCACTAATCCATCCATGCCATGACTGGGAGGGCAGCAAGTGGGAAGGGAGGCAAAGGTGGACGAGGTGGCAGAGGTGGCGGAGGTGGCCAAGGTGGCTGAGGTGGCCAAGGTGCCCAGGGCTATGCTGGGAAAACCATGCCCTCCACCCAACAGGGTTAGGGAGATGCAGCTGATGCTGACGTCCCGAGCACCTGCAGTCCTGGGGCAGCATTGCCATCTGCTGTCCACGCCAGGCAGGGTGAGGAAGCTGCAGGGGCAGCTGCAGCAACCACCACCCAGGCTCAGGGTCACCCAGCAAAAGGTCCAGCCACCAGCACGCAGGTACAGATGCCTGCAAGGCTACTTACAGTCACAGCATCAGTGGGTGATGCCACAGCCCAGGTCACCAGTGCACCAAACCCTACTGACCCAAGTGGTCCCAGCCACTCAGGATCTTCACAACCTTGCAAGAAGGCAAAGCGTGCAGTAGGCAAACAGGTTCAATCCCAAGGCACGGTACAGGAGACCCACATGTCGAGGAAGAAGATCTTTAGTGATGAGGAACTCCAGATCCTCGTGGACTATGTGCAGGAACACGAACATGACATGCTTGTGCTTGCAGGGAGCACACATACGCCTGGCCAGTGTATGTCCCACTGGTACTGTGTTGCCGATTGTATGAACGCCTTGGGCAGTGAGAGGTACACAGTTTCTGAGGCAGTGAAGCGTTTGAATGACCTCCTGCTCCGAGCCAAAGATAGGCTGGGTGCCAACTATGCTTCTACGCAGGTAACTGGTGGTGGGTCACCATGAGAGGACGAAGAACCCAGTCCACATGAGGAGATCTAAGTGCTATGATTGATGTGGAGCAGATCCAAGGCATGGGAGAGCTAATAATTCATGAGGGAATGTCTGGTGAGTGGTGATGCATGTGTGTCCAGGACAAGGGCATGTTGCTTGGATGAAGTGTAATGAGTGTCTGGCAGTTCTGCCTGCATTTACATGACTGCCATGGGTGAACCATGTCATAGTAGACTGACACATGCTTGTTGTCCTGCAGACTGCATACGCACAATGTGATGCACATTGTGACAAACCCCATCCTCACATCTGCTCACTCCTTCCATGTCACTGTCTGTCCAGCCTCTCTTGGTCCTCTTCCTGCTCCAACATGTGATGGTGGTAGCCTGTGACAATCTTGCACTCCACACTGGCCTTTTCTCTGAACATCTTTGACGTCTCTGAGACGTCACCCTGCCAGCTACACCTCCTCAGGGGTATTCTTCCTTTCCACTCCTTCCCCCAGCAGCTCACTGTCTCCAGAGGACTGGTCATTCCTTTGGTGGGGTACTCCAACGTCCTCTACTAAGATGTCTGTGCTTCAACTAATTTCCCTCTGCAACTCATCCAGAACTGGTTGTGGGAATTGTCCTTTTGTCTCAGTTCCAGGTATTGTATCTCCCTAGGACTGTGATGGTAGCACTGGCTCCCAGTGGCTACGAGTGTTCATTTCCAATCCCTGTGCATTGTCCCCAAGGCCTTATGGGCCCTGGGGCTGCAGTTCCTTCAACTCCATCTTCCAAATTCGCTTCCTTCTCATGGTCTTCAATCTTCCCATTCCTACTCCCTGAGGTTCAGTTACTTCTCATAGCCATTAGTTAGTGGTTAATGTCTAACTTCGGCTGGTTCATCCCTCTGGTACATCCTCCCTGCCTCAATGGAACTGGAGGTGAACCTTCTACGGGTCTGGAGGCACTTCTGATACTTACTCATGTGTTGTGATTTCTCCGCTGCTCTCCCCTGCTGGAGTCCTGGATGACTGAGAGAATGTACTAGTCACCTGCCCACACTCTGATCTCTGACACGGCCCTCTGAGCCACCAGTTGAACCCATGCACTGCCTCCCTGCTATCACCACACTCGCTGGCTGTTTATTGTATCCCTACAACCTTGTAGCAGCAATTGACAAATGATGTCTGCACTTACACTTCCGCTGCCACCAGCCCACCACATTTTCATTACCGATTATGTAGTTGTATTTTATTTGGATCATTCCTATGTACTGCACTGCCCACTCCCACTTCCAACCCCAGGTCTCACCTTCACTGTGCCTATTCACTCGCGTGATGTCAATGTGATCTGGCCTCATGGGATGGGTGTGATTGGCTTCACCCTATTCCACCACCCTTGCATCGTAGCACCTTGAGACACTTGTGTGTATTGAGTTTGTGATTTACATGTCATGTCACATCCATTGTACATGGCTCTGGGAAAGTAGACAGCAAGTTCCATCTCATGCAGTTTGACGAATCAGGCATGGCTATGCTATGTGGCATCTGCGTATTTGAATCAGTGATGTTGGTGACTGAACTATGCCAGTCAGGTGCTTGTGTGCGAAGAAGGTGCTATGCACCATGCACTGCATGTGGTATTTAGCCCTTCCTCACACCTCCATGGCTGCTTTCCTGTGCTACCCTTCACTTCCATTGACACTGTGAACGTGCAGGAGTTTGTGACATGGTAGGTTAATGTGTTGCATGATGACATTGCGATGCCTATGTGTGTGGGCTATGCTATTTACATGGGTCTTCATTTATTTTTATGTCCATGTACAGGTGATGAGGCACTGGATGCAGAGGAGGTGGTGGAGGAGGAACAGGATACTGAGGCGCGACCAACCAACAGTGGAGGACGTGGTGCGGTAGCCCATGAAGATCCACTGGTGCCACAGCCCATCCTGGCCCTGACTCAGTCGAAGTCCGCCTCTGAGGAAACCTTTGGCTTGGTTGGTGAAACAGATATGGATTCCTCTGTGCTGTTGCAGGTGAGCGAATCCACCGTGGGTGCTGTTGTATTCCAAATGTCTGCAGGGGGGACGACCCCTCACAGGGCCAGTCAGTTTTGGTACGTCCGTCTGTGGTGGTTATGACTGCAGGCTCATGCTCCACAGTATTGGCTCCTGGTCCTCGGCCAGCTGATCAGGGAGGGATGCAGTCCTGCAGCCACAGACAGCACCATCACACCAGGGGCCAGGTTCCCTTGACCCAGGCAGGCGTGGGGTCCGCCAATGCAGTGGCCACGTGTTAGCTGGCAATACTGTGTGGGAGCAGTCCATGTATGCTGTTGCACAACAACAGGCTGCTTGCTTCATATGAGAGGTTGGCTCAGGCCATGTATAGGGGAGCCAGTTCCATGATGCCCCCAGCAAGACAGATGGAGCACCAGCAGCAGGCATTGCAGTCCACATGCCGCTCACACAGCGTGAACATGGTGGCCAGCAACAGGAGCCGACGGGCAGAACTGAGGGCTCTGCATTTGTCCATGGCTGCAGAGGGTTGGGCCCACAGGGAAGCCCTGAGGTTAGAGTATAGGTCCCTCAGGACTACACTGGCTGCACTCGAGGCAGCCAGCAGTAGACAGTCTGAACAGCAGATGTAACAGTTGACTCATGTCATCACAGAGGAACTCTGTGCATCCCATGAGGTGTTGCATGGGGACCTCCGAGCCATCATGTTGCAGATGCAATCATCTCAGTTCTGCATGGCCACTGCCATGGAAGACCAGGACAGGGCTACGCGTGGTGATCTTCCCTTACCACTACCCCATTCTGATGCTACACCAGAGGGTGGCAAAAGCAGCGACAGGTCTCTTGATCCATGCTAGCTGTGTGACCCATTAACACATGGAGGTTTTTTTTTTCTCAACATCCACACATGTGGGTGTTGATGTGTACCCTGTACCTCCTCCCTCCTGGGTGTCCCCCCTCAGCCCCCTATGGGCATTTTTTTTGTCTATTGTGCATTTATGTGACAGTGTGTTGCTTTGTGAGTCAGCCGAGGGCTTCCACTGTAGATTCCAGCTGGACCCATGCAAGCTTGTCTCATGTTGGTAGCCTCCTTGTTTGTGCCTTAGGGTCCAGACACATATGTCACTCCTACTTCCCTTTTGCATGGGCTTGCAAGGAGTGCAGCATTTAAAAGTAACTTACACAGAAGAATTGGGCTTCCATTATATCTATGGGCAGTCTCATGTCCGACGTGTATACACCCCTAGTGGGATTCATGATTGTTTTTCCAGTGCACAGTTAGCATCCCTATTTGTTTGGACATTGAGATCCATCCGTTGTTCATTTTCCATCCCATGTATTAGCTTGACTATCTCCAATATTGTTTGCCTTCTAGCTGTATGCACTTCCCTGCCACCTTTAGTTAGCAGAGCCACATAAAAAATAGAAGGGTGCCATGTGCAAGTTACGACACATTGTGGCACTTGTGCAATTATGATTGGTCACTGTCAGACAGATTCACTCTTGGGTCATGTGTTTCTGGTATGTTGTACTGGCCAATTGATGCTCATGTGTACATTGTTGTTTTGATGTGTGAGAGTGAGTTATTTATGAACTTGTTACGTTGTTCATTGAGTGCTTTGTGACAGTAGTGTTATGTGTTGGTCATTTATTTCTCAGTTTGGACATTGCATGCCATAGCATGGTGTGTCAACCAGGTGACATGCAGTGTGGGAGGGTTTAGGTGAAATACCGGCATTTAGATGTGCACTTTGGCATGGTGTTAGCGGCATACTCCATCATGTGTTCCTTTTCTGCACACAAGATTGAGTTATTTTAAGTTTTAAGGGATGCACACAATGTGGCACTTCCAAGGACACATTCTCAGGGTGTTAAGGTTGGGACAGATGATTGTCCCCATTGTCATCATCGATTGTCACCTGGAATGTGCCAGGGCTGTTTGCACTCTGCAGGGGTGGAATATTAGGCGAAAAAATTGTGCCACAAGCTGGGTACGAGCAGCCTTGCCACATGCCCTTTCCCCCCCATGTGCAGCCACTGTGCATGTGGTTGGGGATGTGGGGGCACCACCATGGCCACCGGTATGCCATGCCACGTTGCAACGTTGTGGGGGACCCATGCTGCCACAATGATCCTGCACACTACTGGTGGTGCATATAGTAGCTCACCACCAGAGTGGTCAAGGGAGCGGAAGCGTGACTTTAGCACTCCGAATGTGCACTCCACTATGGCCCTAGTTGCAATATGGCCTGGGTTGTATTTTACCTGGGGTGGTGCGATGAGGTTCCGTATTGGCTTCATCATGTAGGTGCTCAGAGGGTAGACACTGTCCCCTGTGGAGGTGAGATGGGTTGTCAGCGGTGTGGTTTTGTCTGTGTTAGACATGCATGCATTTGCATGGGCATTTGTACTCACAAATAAGCCATGTTTTGCCATGCCTCCCAGCTTCCAGGGCCCAGCGTAGGGGTGACATTCTGAATATGAAACTGTCATGGGTGGACCCTGGATAGTTATCATATACAGAGGTAATGATTCCCTTGGCATCACATACAACCTGCACGTTGATGGAATGCCAGTGCTTGCGATTGCGATAGATGTGATCTGTGGCCCTAGGTGGACGGAAGGCCACATGGGTGCAATCGATGGCCCCAAGTACTTTAGGGAAGTGCGCCATCCTGTAAAAGTCCTGGACCATTGCTTGCCTTTCATGCGGGTGTTCTGGGCATGTATATGTGCCTGTGGACTGAGGGGCGTGCAGTCATGATTACCAACACCTGGTGTAGGCAGCCTGACTGTGTGGGCTGTGAAATGCCCCTGAATGTTGCAGCTGTCCTCTGAAAGGACCCAGTGGCCAACAAATACAGTACATTAGCAAGGTGCTCAGTGCTTGGGAGCACATGGTGGGTGATGTGAGGTCATCTTCCCACTCCGTGACCAAGTCTAATATGATATGAGGTGGAAACCTGCACCTGCCATAGACCTGGTCATCAGGCATCCCAAAAATGCTGCTCCTGGGTAAAAAAATGCATGCCCTGGCCATCCTCCTCCTCAGCATTGTCCCACGATCACTGCTGCAAAAAATGGTACATTCATCGTAGCTGTATACGCGCGTTGGTTTTTTGCGTGCCCTTTTTATGCATTGCTTTTAGTGCGCGGTGACGCTTATACCTGCTTTCGCGTGGCGGACATATTTCCGGATTTGCACTTCTTTTTCCAGGCGCCTGTGAGCCCAGTTCGATTCCATGAATATGTTTTGTTTGCACTCGTGTGGGTGTTTTGGGTATTTTACTGTGGTACTTCCCATGTAACGCCCACATTTACGCTTGTTGTTCCCCATTTCATGTGTTCGGCCCCCTTTTTAGGTCACTGCACAAGACGGTATGAGCCTTTGCTGGGAGTCTCACGCATTGCACACAAACGCCCCTTTTTCCACGCAATAAAATTCTATGAATCGGGCCCAAAGTATTTAGGTGTTGCTCTTATGAGTATATCTCATCATGCAGTACTCCATACTAGGCTGCATAAGAAAGGTGAGCAATTTGGAATGCAAATGCAGTATATCACATGAAAATATTGTAGATTTACATTAGTCCTACTGATACAATTCTGTAATGCTAAGGTTATCCCGGGAATCTTGTATGGGCTTGAAATCAGCTTCAATTTTGAAAAGCTGGGCAGGAAGATTTGTCATAAAGCCCTTTCCCTCCCTGATTGTGTCCCTGTTGTGATGCTAACATATGAATTGCGCCCTCATTCTATGTATGTAATGACTATTTGGAAAGCAATTATCCTCTACAGAAATATTATCATGGCAGAGGAAAGTACATTGTTTTACATCCTTCGGCAGCATTTAGAGAAACCAAATACCGGCTGCCTGAAACTTTTTAAGGGGAAATGTGAGGAAAGCTTGACTTTTATATAAATGATGACAAAAGGGGCAGCTATAAATTATTCAAGCATTTGGCTACCGATACTAAGCAGCACGTCTCTATACTGTCCTATATAGAAAGGTTCCCGGATGGTCGTTATTTAAAAGTATTCCTTAGACTAAGGCTAAATTTGATACTCACAAGGGGAATTCAACATGTAAGGACACTTTGGCCTGTTAGTAATTGTAGATATTGCAACTATGGTTGTGAGTCACTGAAAGACCTTATTATTAATTGCCGACCTTGCGAATTCAGAGGCAAATTTTTTTTTTCAGATTTGGTATATGGAAGTGACTGGCTTAATAACAATGAGTTTTGGAACATAATATACAGTGGAAGAAAAATGGCTCTTATAATTGCTATGGTAAAATGTTTAAATGTATTACATTTGCTTGATGAATATTAGATATTGGGGAGGTTGTACACTTCGATTTCTGGCCACCCTTTGCTCCTTTTGAAAGTTTTGTAATATTTTGATATATTGTGAACATTTTGTAACACGTTGATACTTTTTAATTGTGTGTATTTTGATTCTTGTCTATAAGGTTGTGTTTTAACGTATATAATAAAAAAGCAAGCTGTACACCCTGCATAAACTATTCATTTCAACACCTGACAGACACTGAAGCACAATATCCACTGAGGAAAATAATTTCAAAATGTCAGTCAGTAAAAAGTGTCCCTTCATTTCATGTATAAACATGTAATATGTAGTTTTAGTACATATGTGACCATTTGATATAACTAAATATGAACATTGTATATTGTAATAGAAATGACAAGCACTCTGGAATGGCTTTAATTATACTTCCCCCAAAGAAGACATAAATTAAGAGCAAGAACCCTCAAATGGCAAATTAGTTTGTATTTATCACAAAATAATCTAGTTCTGTTACATACATATACAGTATTGCATTTAATGAATTACACATTTAATGAATTAGACATATTTTAGACTTCACAATCTAGGACAAGAAGAAGAACAACAACTCAATCAGCAAAATCATGAAGAAAAAAGAAGAGAATATTGAAACTAAATTTGGAAACATTGAAAAACGTATTAATCAAATATGTTCAGATTCCACTTAAATGAAAAAGCAACTGGCAGAAAGTTGCACATATGCAATAAATCATGTAATAAATGTAATAAGAATATTTTTTTTCATTGTCCTACTTGTTGCTGTGACCCTTTCCCCCATTAATCAACCCAATCTATATCAGGGGATAGGTCTGATCAAGGATTTAATGAAATTTCTATCTCTCCTTCTACCAATCACACCGTCCAATTATTTCCGCTATTTTTGTTTGCCACTCTGATTCTTCTTCCCTGCCTTAATTTATTACAATGTAAATATATGTAAATAAATGTACATTTTTTTAAAGCCTCAGTTTGGTGTTCACTGACTATATGCAAATGCATGTCCATAAAAAGCAGCTGCAATCTAAGCTTAGTGTGCTGACATTCACAAACAAACTGCCATGTCTCAACTTGACTTTTGTGTTGGCTCTCAAAATAGCCTTTTTTGTTCTAACATTGGGCCTCATTCCGGGTTTGGAGCTAACCATGGAGTAATTAGCTCCATGGTTGCCTCCGAAACCGTCCCAAATCCGGCATGGTGAATGGAGTAATTACCGGTCCATTCCAGGGTTGGAGGGACCGGTACTTCCCCATTCACCTTTTGCCCTTCCCCATTCCCATTTCTGCCCCATAGGGCTCAATGGGAATGGGGAAGGAGGTAATTACGGCACTGTAAATTACGGTACCGTAATTACCTCCGAAGTACCTTTGCGGGTCCCGTACTTTACTCCTGCTAAAAGCAGGCGGTAAAGAAGGACCCGCAAAGGGACCTCAGAATATGGAGGTAAGGGATTACCGGCATCTGCACCCTTACCGGTGCCAGTAATTCCTTACCTCCAACCTCGGAATGACCCCCATTGTGATCTGAACGTGTTCACATCCAATGTGTAGGCTTTTACTTTTTGATTACATACTGCTGTTTTCCCAGTGCAACTTCGTTCACAAAATATATTCACTGCATGCTGAATACTGGAAAGAAAATGCTAATTTTGAGAAATGTACTCCATCCTTTCTAAAAATCTTTACTCCATCATGTAGAATATTGTCATTTTCAAAAGATGACTACAAAATCATGAAGAAATGTGCATTGCTTTTTCTATTTGTGAACACCAAACTGAGGCTTTAAAAAAATGTACATTTATTTACATATATTTACATTGTAATAAATTAAGGCAGGGAAGAAGAATCAGAGTGGCAAACAAAAATAGCGGAAATAATTGGACGGTGTGATTGGTAGAAGGAGAGATAGAAATTTCATTAAATCCTTGATCAGACCTATCCCCTGATATAGATTGGGTTGATTAATGGGGGAAAGGGTCACTTCCGAAGAGGCTCTTTGCAAGGGTAAGTAGGAGGTGCCGAGAGTAGTTGTCTCCACTACTCCAAAGGGGTGAAGCACCCTTGTAGGTTTTCTCGGTTAGATGAAAAAGCAGGGGTCTGATGGGACAACAGCGGGGTCAGGGTGCCAAACCTTCCAAGCACGTCACTGGAGGTTCTGTGAGTCTGCTCTCTAGTTAAGGATACTTGACTCCTTATGTTCGATGTGAACCTCAGTAGAATGACCTGCAATAGATGGAGAGCCCCTTCTATTATCCAAGATTCATTTTGTGCCCAAATCTCAGATAGCCAATAGAAGATCTGCTCTCTTTCATGCACACCAGGTGTGGGCCAACTGTGGCTAATGGTGGTTCCAGTCATTCATGATAACCAGACATACTGGCAGTAGTAGTGTGATTGGGACCAGAAAGTCCAACACTCTTGACCTGGGTGAAGGCAAAGGAACTAAATGGCCAAAGGACAGAACAAAAGACTTTGTAGCACAGCCATTTCTGGCACTGGCCACAGTCTTGGGCCAAACACTGTATACGCGGTATGGTCCATAAAAACAAAGTAAAAATACATTAAAAGTAAACTGCTGCCACCACTTCATCCTAGGCACACTTGTACAAACACCAGAAAATCCTTAGAGGGTGGATAGGGCCATAAACAAAAGGACCCCTATGAGCGGTACTGTAAGGTACTTGGCACATAGATAAAAACTTACCAAGAAATGGCAACATAGTCGAAGACTAAGGGAATCTTAGTTTCCTAGTACTGACAGCCTGAATGAAGTATGGATCAGTTTCCCCATAACAAATGGGCGAAAGCCCAGAGGAGTGCAACAAAGGCTGTACTCCAATGACAAATGTCAGGTTAGGTAATCCAAACAAAACCAAAACGTTTGGGGTGTTCACAAATGGAGGGAAAATTACACCCAAGGTAAATCTTTACTAACACTTGACCCTCCCAAACCTAAGGACAGGTGGACGTAATCCACCCCTGGATGAGTCTCATGTTCAGGTTGACTAAACATTCTGGACAACCCAACAGCGTTGCTATATTGGACACCTGGCCTGTGCTCAATGCTGAAGTCACACCCTTGTAGGCTTATGGACAACCTGAGCAACTTTGGATTCTCTCCCTTCATGTTCATGTCACGATCCTCACCCAAAACCGCCTCTGGTAAACCCATTGGCCAGGTGGAGTCAGGACTCGGGCCTCTAGAGCCTGGCATCCTCTTCAAAAGCCCTCCTGGGGCCAGTCACTTATGGCGCCAGGCTCATACACCATGAAAAACATGTGCTTGGGAACTACTTTATTGTGTTTGTCAGCCAACATGGAGGCATCCACATAGCTTGGTTCCTAGGAACCAAGCTATGCGATCTTGTGTTTTGGGTGTGGTAGCCTAGGGACTACTTTACCTGGACTATTTTGTTGGGGCTATTTAAACCACACCCGAGCAAGACAACACGCTTCGCGTTACTTTGCAGTTTGCAACGTGACGCTCACCGTGTCCAGCTATACCCACGAACCTCGGAGAAGCAGAACCTGCAAGGAGACAAAAGGAACATCATTAGCAGCAGCATCTTACCTGCAGTTTTCATCTTTAGCTACTAGCAGCTCCTGAGAACAGCTTCCTTGAATCTGCACGCCTCCCGGACTGAACGACCTGAAAGAGGAAGATAGAGGCAACATTAAAGAAAGCATAAAAGACATTGCAAATTACGAACTTCTCTAAAGGCTTACCTGGCTGGTCGCCTCTTGGCTGGCACCACTCTGGAAATTCCACATGCGCTGAAGAACACCGCGACCTACAAGGAAAGAAAGAAAAAACAGGTTAGCAAAGGCAAGTCATCGCAGCGCTGTGCATAGCGCTTACTTACCGCATCATAGCGCGCTTAATGCGCCATCATCAAACTGAAGCTCTGCATACCTAAGGGAGAAAAAGAGACATTATTAAACAAAGAAAGGCATGCAGGATAGCAACAATACTAAAGAACAGCAATAAGACCTACCTGAACGATATCAAACGGGCCGGCGTCAGTGAAGTAACTGGACTGCACACGTCCATGAAAGACAACACGCCCCTGCAAAGAAGGCAGGACAGAGAGCACGCCTAACTCTACCACAAGGTGAGGAGAGGGCCCCAGGGCGGCTGAAATCATACAGGGGTGGAGGGAGGATACTTACCCCGGTCGGACAGTCTTGAACACAGTCCTCCTGTATTTTCAGGCAGAACCTTCCCTGCAGACCACATCTGGGCATCACTGAGAAGTATACCAGCGAGTACCCGGCTGGGTGGCGTCCCTGTGGATACCAGGTGAGCGTAACAGTTCATTAGCCACTTTAAGGGCTTATGGTTAGTTTGCACAGTGAAGTGGGTCCCATAGAGGTAGGGCGTCAGCTTCCTTACGTCCCACACGACAGAGAAACATTCTTTCTCTACAGTGGACAGCTCTATGTCCTTAAGCTGGCGGCTAATAAATGCAATAGGCTGTTCCTTTGTTTTCCCATCTATCTGTGATAGTACAGCACCTATCCCAGTGTTAGAGGCATCTGTCTGCACAATGAAAGCAGGTTGTTAGTCAGAGAACAGGGGCCTGGCACAGTTAGCCTTTCAAGCCATTGAAGGCCTTCTCACACTCCTCAGACCAAGAGGCCTCTCTGTGTTTCTTTGGAGTTGTGAGAGCAGTCGGAGGGGAAGCTATGGTGCCATAGTCAGCCATTGAGTTTTGATAGTACCCAGTGAGACCAGAACCCTTATGGTCCTTTTTATTGAGATAACACATCATACGATGGATGAGATGCAGTATAACTCTTACACCAAACAATATGACTGACTCAGGAAGTTGGCAAAATGTCCCGTCAGACTGTTTTATTTTCAATTGTCTAAAACAAGGAGTTACAACAGACATCAACAGACGTCGCACAGCTCGTTGAACATATTTAATAAAAAAGCATTCTTGTATAGCAGAAATTTGTCATTTGCGATGTCATACTACATAGCAAACAAGAAAAACCTATGTGGTTTTGTGGTTGGCTTAAGGGGAACATCTACGTATACTTCCTATACTGGGTGGGATTGTGATTGGGTCTTTACAGTCAGGTGGACAACTTATGCCCATCCTTAGTGCAAGTCATCCTCAACAGTTATTAGATATGTGGTACATCATTGGCTCTCAAACTATAAGGCCCTTTGTTATATGGCCTTCTACAATTGGTTGGCACACTTGTACCTTTCTAGAACATTTGATTAACTAGCAGCATGTAAGCTGAAACCTCAGGCTTCAGTGGGTGGACTTGACTGTGTCTCCCTACCCAATTAGCTGCATATCTCTTATCACTCCTGCCTTCTGCAATTCAAATTGTCTTTGAACTCGGCCGTGTAGTTGCTTCTTGCTCCTGGGAATAAAAATGAGTGTGGGCACTTCTTATCACAGTTCTGGTCTGTGTGCCCCAACTCCTATCTCCATCCTTGCTCACATGAAAGTATACCGTGAATTGGTGGATTATATAGCATTTAATTGTCTTGAATTAATAAAGTTGCCACTCATGATGTTCTCACTTTGCATCTTAACAAGGAATGGATGCCTCGGCTTCTCACATTCACTGTTCTTCAAGGACTAATGACCATTTTTGACTGCTTCAGCCTTTGACACCAGGCCAGACAGCCTTCTTGTCCTTGCTGCAAGCTCCAGGTAATTCTCTGCTGCAACACACACATAGCTATCCATCCTTCTTTCTCCATCGGTTAGAGCTTACTAAAATTGTGACCTTGAATATCCAAAATATGTATAGTGGCAGCACCGCCTGCAGTCCATTTCACTATGTATAGCCAGACTTATGATTACTTATTCTACTCCGTCATCAGATTCTATAAGGTCTATGCATCTTCTTCTTTGACCATCCTTCTTAGTGCATCATGCTCACTTCTTGTGACATGACCAACTCCTTATTTCTCTTATTTTCATGTTCTTTCAGGGACTTCTTCCAGAAGACTGTCAGTTCTCAGGGGAAACATCAGATAGGGTTTTCTTAGTGGAAATCTTGTCTCGAAGACTCTCCTTGGAATGGTCACAGTTACTGGTGTTGTGCATGTCGCAAATTCTGGTTCCCAACATTTAGGTAGCCTAGGGGCAGGACTTCCTGTAGAGGTATTTAACTCCTCCTCTACAGACCTAAGAAGGATCTCACGTGAGTTTGTTTAGTGGGGGTAGGCCAGTCTTGTAATACTTGTATTTCACTAGGTAGAGGCTGAATCCTTCCTCCACCTACTTCATGTCCAAGGTAGACAACAGATCTTTGTGTAGTCCGGCGCTTACTGGCATTTATGGTCAACTGGGCCTTATTAAGAGCCTTTAGTACTATTCCCAGGTGTTTCACATGTTCTTCCCAGGTGGCACTGAAGACTGCTATGCCATCCAGATATACTAAGCAGAATTCATCCAACCCATTCTGGACATGATTCACAAGACTTTAAAAAGTAGCAGGTGCATTCTTTAGTCCAAAGGGCATTACACTGAACTGGTAAAGACCCCCCTGGGGTTGAAAATGCAGTCTTCTCCCTGGCATGTTCTGCTAGGGCTATTTGCCAATACCCTGCTTTGAGGTCAAATGTGCTGAGGTACTTGGAGGCACCCAAGGTATTCACCAGCTCATCAGTTCTATGCAAGGGGTGAGCATCTGTTCTGCAATCCACCCAGAACCTCAGTTCAGAGGTGCCTGCCTTTCCCACCAGAACAACAGGACTGGACCATGGACTACTAGAGGGTTCAATCACCCCAAGATCTGACATCATGTTGACCTCAGTCTTGATGTAGGATCTCACCTTATCTGACATCCTGTACCATCTACCTTTTTGTAGGTACACTGCCCTCTGTGTCAATTTCATGTTTGCACCAAGTCGTCAAACCAGGTGTCAGTGAGAACAGATGTTCTTACTTCCTCTTGCTGGGTAGGAGTCAGGAGAGGGGCCACATGGACTCCATCAATGGAGCCATATGAAGGGCTATCTTGGAACAAGTCAGGCAAAGGTTCAGATTCCTCTTTTTCTCTTTCTGATGAAACAAGTTGTGATGCTATTTCAATCCTAGGGATGAAAGCCGTAAGCCTATTTATGTAGACCACTTTGGGGCCCTGACCAGGTCTTCTAAGGTACACTAAAGAGTTTACCTCACCCAGCTGCTCCACAGCTGTGTAAGGGCCTGACCCTTTGTCCTGTAGAACTCTAGGCCTTACTACATTCATGATCAGGACATCTCGTCCGGGGTGAAGTGAATAAGTGAACCCTTCTGGTCATACCAATGTTTCACCAGAGCCTGACCGGCCTTCAAATTATCACTGGCCTGAGCCATCAGTAGGACCATTCTCTTCCTTAAGCCCAGCACATAGTCTACTGCATTGGTAGCGATAGCCAGTGGTCCCCTAACAGGGTGACCAAAAAGAAGCTTGAAGGGACTGAAACCAACACCCTCCTGAGGTACCTCTCTGTAGGCAAAATTTAAGCCTGGCAACAGGAGATCACATTTTCTCCTCTGAGGTTCTTGCAGAGCCCCAATCATGTGTTTGAGAGTTCTATTAAACCTCTCAACTAAGCCATTAGTTTGCAGGTGATAATCTGATGAAAACGTATGAGTGACCCCACACTCATTCCACATGGCTTGCATGTACTTAGAGACAAATCTGCTGCCTCTGTCTGACATAACTTCTTTAGGGAAGCCAACCCTAGTAAATATGCCTAGAAATGCTTTGGTGACTGGCTTGGCAGTCACAGTCTTCAATGGGATGGCTTCAGGATATCTGGTGGCATGGTCAATGAGCACCAAGATAAGCCTATTGCCAGAGGATGTATGAGGATTAAGGGGATCAACAATGTCAATCCCTACCCTTTCAAATGGCACCCATACCACAGGGAGTGGCACCAATCGAGCCTGGATTGTTCAGCCACTCTTACAAGAAATCTGGCAAGTGGCACAACTCCTACAATGGCATTCTACCTGGACCCCCATCTTGGGCCAGTAGCAGTAGAAATACATGGATAGCCTCTGCTTGGTTCTCTTGCTCCCAAGGTGGCACGGCAGAGGAACTTCATGCCCCAATTGCATGAGGAAGGGTCTTACTTGAAGGGTGACTACCAACCTCCTATCGTCACCTTCAGTAGACTCTGTGAGCTCACTGTAGAGGAGCCCTCCTTCCCAATAAATCCTATGTTTCCCAGGAGGTTCACCCTCAATCTGGGAACAGGCCTGTCCACTTAGGCCTTCTATAGATGGGCACTCAGTTTGGCCCTAACTAAACTCTTCCCTATCAGGATCACCGTCAATCAATAAACCTTTGAGTTCAGGATGGTCATGTGGGTTATGAATTTCAGCCAGCACCTCTTCCTCATCAGGTTCTGGTGCTTGGCCAACTACCTCCACCTCAGTGGTAGGTGAGTTAGGGGTAGTGAACAGAGAGTGTGTCAGCGGAAACAAAATTCAAGTTAAAGTGGTGACCGGCAATGGGTTGGGGTGAGAGGGGGCCCCCGAAATTCGGAATCACAGATCAGGCCATATAAACCAAACAATAATTGAAAAACATGAATATTTTATTTAAATTCCATTTGTTTAAAACATACATATTAAATTTTAAATTTTGTTACGAGCTCATCTCTAAATAGCAGCATATTGTTGTAGAATAAAGTGCATAGTGAAACAAAGTGCCAATATAAAACCAGACTGAAAATTCAGTCAGTATTAACTTCATGTTGCCAAGCTGTCTGAACCTCAAGTCGGCTGAAGAGGGTCACCCGGCTGGTGGTCAGAGGCTATGGCCGCATTTAACAATGTAGAGAAAACCCCAAAAATATATGGACAAGGCAATAGTAGTTCCTAATTAGAAAAAGGGGTGCCATACGTCAGGTGAGTTAGGGGGAACATTTTCTTTCCCTCTTCTGAGTTTCTTGACTCCCTTAGCCTTGCGTTTAACCTTTGGCTTTGGCTCAACCTTGGACCTGGCCAGGGCAGCCTTCGTTTGTGACCTTGTGCATGGCCCTTCTGCTGTGTCCCACACACGACCTACATCTACATCTCTGAGGTAATTTCCCAAGAACCTTTCCAGGGACTTGCCTTTGTACACTCACAGGTATCCTTACTACTGTAGCACTAATGCTTAGATTTATAGGCATTACTGGGAACTTGAACTTGAGAGGAGTGCCATCGTCTACCTTGGTGGGCATCAAGGGAACTCTGGCAAGCTCATCTTGGTTTACCAATGTGGAATCTACCACTAACCATAAGGGCAGCATTGTCAACTCCATTGATTAGCACACTATCCTTGAAGTAGTGCTTGGTAATATCGAGAATACTAGCATAAGCCACTGAGACTCTAGGCTGCCAGGAACCAAGGCTTGCTAAGACTACTTCAGATTCTATTCCCACTGAGAAAGGAGCCTGAAGAGAAGGATGTACCTGTGATAATGTCTTCCTCCTCATATGAGGGGAAGGACAGACTCACAGAGTGGACCCCCAAGGTTGTGACCTTACATCTGTGGTCCCTTTCCTGTGGTCATTTGTTCCACAACCCACATAAGATCCATTGGGTCTTGGGACATAGGGAGTCTTACTGTAACCGGAGCTATTCTTGGGAGGATGATTCCTACTTTTCTGAACATTCACATGTGACTTACCCTTGTTTTGATTTTTGTGGTCCCTATGGGAGGACATTTTATCAGATTCCCCCACCCTCCATATCTTTGTGCTTTTTCCCCTCCTCCTGCTTACCAGTAGCAGGTTTGTCCTTATGGGACACTCTGTGTGACACCCATAAATCTGCTGCACTAGATAACTTCTAAGGATATATCTCCTTAGAATCAGCAAAGTGCTGCTTAAGCTCAGTGGAATAAGAAGCACAAATATGTTCAAGCATTACTAAACAAATCATAACCTCAAAGGTGGTGGTAACCATGTAACCTTCCACCCAGCCAGTCAATTTTTTCAAGTAATCAGTTACATATGAGACACAAGTATTACCTTCTTTCATTTTGTATTCTCTGAATTGTTTCAAGTATTGGGCAGGAGTCTTCCCAAACTTTACGACCAGAGTTTGCTTTAATTCCACAAAGTCTTTTCACTCAGCCGTAGACATTTCCATAATGGAACTGCAGTCAGAATAGGATAGTCGACGGAGCAATCATGCAATCTTATCAGTATCCACAACTTCTTGCACATTAATGCATACTCAAATGCAGTTAACCAATCCATGATGTCATTCTTGTCATAATACATACTAAGCCGATCTTTTGGGGACTTTGGCTGAGAGTAGGAGCTAGGCCCATTACCAGATCCTCTAGAGGAGCCATTGGCAGCTTCTATTCTAGCAAGCTCAAACTGGTGATTCCCGTCCTTTTGTTTTTCTGCTTTCTTCAGTTCTAGTTTCGACATGGAGAATTCAAGCTCCTTCTGCTTAAACAACAGCTCTTTTCTTTTGTATTCCAGCATGGCCTCGGCCTCAGAGCCAGCAACAGAATCATGGAACTCTAAATCATCCTGATCATCACCTGTCCCTTCGATGAAGGCAGCAACAATCCTGTCAGCAATGTTACTGGGAGCAGCCCCAGCACCTTCTGCACTGTCATCGGAGGGAAAAGCTGAGATCTGGCTTTCCTGGAATTACATGATCTTTTGGATCATTTAAACTTTTGTGCCACAGGCTGACAAGCCTCTATCTGCACATATCTTTCTTAGCATTTCAAATTTGGAAGCAATCACATTTATGTTTGCAATTGCTTTCTTGTGATAAGTGAGGCAGGTGGCTTACAGTTAAATTTTAACTAAGGTCACTGTGTTTTCTGCATAAGTACATTCTAGGTATTTCACCAGTGTGCAACACTGTGTAACTCTGATAATATCCTACCACTATACACCAATTTGTTAAGATGGATTTCTAAACTCTGACCTGGCAGGCAGACGTTTAGGCCACCCTAGTTTAGTGTAACAGGGGAAACTTCTGGACAAACCAGACCAATCTACAGTAGCTTGGCAGGTGGTCAAGAGTACGTTTTAGCGGGGCGGGAGTGATTGGAAGCCCACAATGAGCACACAGAGTAAATCTCCACAGATTACCCTTAGACAGATGAATATCAAAAATACATTTATTATAGGCTTTTATAACAAAAACACGGTTACACCACAGATATCAAGAAAACAATTACCACACACGCTTATTCACTATGTAACATATATACAATAATTCAATTAGCCTAAGGCTGATGATGGGGGGGACCACAACATGCAACAGAAAGGGGTTAGTTCGGCCCATATACCAGTTTAGGCAGTCCTTCATCAGCAATCCCTAACTTATGTCGTCCAGCTCTACGAAGTGAGAAGCCTAGCACTCAAAGTACTGTTGTGCATTAACAATGCAGCTGTGCGTAAAACGAAAAGTGGGTTCTCTTCAGAGGGCTGTAAAAAAAATAAGTTCCCATTCCTACAGGAGGGTTTTCCTTTGCAGATAGAGCTACTTTCAGAGTTCGCGAATAGCTGGGGAGAGCACACTATCGCAGCCAAGGTGAGTATCTTTTATGGGATTCTTGGGCGTAAAAGGGGATGGATGTTGCAGGGGGCCACTGGTAAGTGATGAAAGTACTCACTGACCCTCGACACTCTCCAGACCAAACTTTGGCAGTCTAGCCCACTTCACTCATAGATGTTAACTCTGCAGTTTCAGGATACTCCAGCTCTCAGCGGCTGCAGGATGGGATGATCGTCTGTGGCAGGACAGTACCCTTTACTCAATTCTTGAAGAAAGGAGAAGGATAGTTTTAGTGCAGCATGTCTAAAGACATGGTAGGGTAGAGCTGCAGGCAGTTTCAATGGTGGTCACCACAGCGGGGCAACACAGGGACAACAAATGCCTGTCGTATGGCGTAATCTCATAAATCGCTCCCCAGAAGAGCTAGGACAATGTTTTGGTGGAAGAGGGTCCAGGACCACAAGCATGGAATTCCAAAAGTCTTGAGTCTCAACTCGGGAAGGCAGGTTTCCAGTGCGATACCCTGTGTAAAGCTTCAGGTACTTTCAACGATGGTCACCACAGCGGGGCAACACAGGGACCGCAAATCATTGCGGCATGGTGCATGCTCAGAAATCGCGATCCATAGGAACTAGGACAGCGAACAATTCCCAAAGTCTCAAGTCTCAACTCTAAATGGTGGCATTCCTGTGCAATGCTCTGTGTTTGAGCTGGATATTTCAATGAATGACCCAGGAACACTTCCGAGAGTAGTTGTCTCCACTACTCCAAAGGGGTGAATCACCCTTGTAGGCCTTCTTGTTTCGATGAAAAAGCAGGGGTCATATGGGACAACAGCGTGGTCATGGTGCCAGACCTTCCTAGCAGTCACTGGCGTCTCCTTGAGTCTGCTCTCTCGTTAAGGATACTTGGCTCCTTATGAGGTTTGGTGTGAACCTCAGCAGGTCGACCTGGAATGGATATAGAGCCCCTTCTCTTATCCAAGATTCATTTTGCCCCCAAATCTCAGATAGTCAATAGAAGATCTGCTCTCTTGTATGCACATCAGGCATGGGCCAATTGTGGTCCACGGTGGTTCCAGTCATTCAGCACTACCAGACATACTGACACCAATAGTGTGGATTGGGACCAGACAGAGCCAACCCTCTTCCTGCGCACTAGCAAAAATGACATGAAGCAGCCTGTGAAAGATTCAGTTTTTGTGGGAGGCTGAATGCCCAAATAAGGACGACCCGGGCATATCAACATGGGGAAGGCAAAGGGACAAAATGGCCAAAGGACAGAACAAAAGACTTTGTGGTAGAGCCATTTTCAGCACTGGCCACAGTCTTGGGCATAACGTGGTAAACATGGTATGATCCAAAAAACAAAGTAAAAATACTTTAAAAGTAAACTGATGCCACCATTCCGCCCTAGGCACAGTTGTATAGGCACCCAAAAATCCGAAGAGGGTAGATAGGACCATAAAACAAAGGGTACTGTAAGGTAATTGATGCATAGATAAAAGTTACCCAGAAATTACAACATTGTCGAAGACTAAGGGAAACCTAGTTTCCCAGTACTGACAGCCTGAAGGACGTGTTAGTTTCCCCATAACCAATGAGCAAAAGCCCAGAGGAGTGCAGCTGAAGGCTGTGCTCCACTGGAAAAAGGTTAGGCAAACCCAACAAAAGCAAAAATGTTTGGGGGGTTCACAAATGGAGGGAAAATTGCACCCACGGGAAATCTTTCCTCAGCCATAACTATACTGTGTATTACCTTCATTTATTTTGAGCTTATAAAACTATCCATTCAAACTGTACTCTGGCATGTTTCCCACTTCCTTATCCTATAACACTACAGATATTTTAACATAGATTTACCATTGCCAATACATCCCTGGTCAACATGTCACTTCACAATTACAATCCATACCATGCCCACAACACTATTCTTCCTTGTTCCAATACACCAGAGTCTATAACCTGTGATGCTAAAAAAGTGTTTTCCCACACCTCCTATTACCTATACATCACTCTGTCGCATGTTACTTTCACATTGCAACATATATAATTTGCCCAACACCCTTCTTCCTCGTCCCAGTACCCAATGTTAATCCATAACATTGTGTGTGCTTGAACCACTGTTCCTCATCTCAGTACACTAACAGCATGTCATTCATTGCTGTATTTCTCCCTTCCTCATGCCATTACTGTTAACACACTCTTTTTAATTATGCCCAAAGCCCTTTCCTCATGCCACTACACCAGAGCTTTGCACCCTCTTTCTCTACAATTTTTTTTAGCACACAGCTCCCATTACCTATAAACATCCTACTTCCTCATACTCCTCATACTCCTCATACTCCTCATACTCAATATCCTCATACTCCTCTTTCTCATCCAAGTACACCAGGTGTCTACAACTTGTGACTCTACAAATCCTTTGTTCCACAGATGCCATTACCTATACATCTCCCTTCCTCATGACACATCTCAATTGTAATCCATCTCATTAGCCCAACACCTCTCTTCTTCATCCCAGTACCCAACATGAATCCATATCATAATCCATAACCACCTCTGTGTCATCTCACTAAAGTAATACCAATCAAAATGATTACCTCCACATTCATCTTCGTCATCCTACAAGTCAATAGTAATCCATATCATAATCTTAACATCCATATTCCTTATTCCACTATTTAATATTACCACACATCTTTACCCACAAATCCCTCTGACAACATCAAAATAGCAATTTCTTTTCTCCACCAGATACAAAAGAATGCCTACTAACACTCTGCTCCGTAGAACATGCAGAACAGATCAAACAGATAAAAAGAAAGTAAAGCCATATAATCACACTCTACTAAACAATGCATAGAAAACATACAAGCAAGAGCACAAGTAACTCTGCTCTTGCAAAGTAAAACAGTCACTACTAACAAAGTATTCAAATGTGTGCTGAAACAATTTAAAATAAAAATGAATGCCAAACTATATCTACCAATATCAATGTAGTCACAATAAAACCTTCAAAAAATCCATTTTACAAACAAAGTTCCGTCACAGAGTCCTCAGCAATATCATAACAAATCTGAAAAGTTACGTTCCTCACTTCAAAATTACCAATAGGAACGAGTACTTGAAGCACTTATTAACAGCGCACTTAAAGGGAAACTATATTTGTTTGAAACAGAAGGAAACTACTAACAAAATTAAAATGAATTAGAAGTCCTACATACAAAACATCAAAACATGTGCAATGTCAACATAGATAACTTTTGCAACTTCTGTGCAGGTGAATAGTGTCACACCAGTGGCACAGAGTCATACTTCAATGAAGAAGCATACAACCAAGAACAAACAAACTCAGTAGATCCCATTATGACAAAAGAAACCTTAATTTAAAAATCATCCCCTACACATTTTCAACCAAATATTCCTCATGTCCACACAGCTCGTCAAGTGTACAGAATTGATGTGTAGTTCAGTATGTAGCTCATTATGCAACGTGCGCCAACAGTCATTCAAATGTTTACAAACATTTCTCAATCAATACTTTAAAATAAAAGTCAAAAGTAGAATCAAAATGTAACAAAACATGGACCGGGGACATCATTTTACCAAAATGCCAGGGGTAGCGGAAGTGACATCACATGACCCTTGACCCCTGTTGACATCACAGGAAGTTATGTAATTTGACCCAACCCCCAAGTGACATCACAGGAAGTGATGGCAAATGACCTTCAGATTTGTTTAGATGCATCTAGCACCCATGTTTCAAGGTGCTCTCATTTCAGCCAGATATAAGAACCGGGGCACAGAGGGAAGCATGATTTTTTCATGATTACACATATGGGGAATGCCATTTTCCAGATTCGACAGTGGGTCTATATGTAAAACATACATACTGCAGGGTAACTGAAATCTATAACGCAGGCTACAGCTAGTGCATGAAGCATCTGTAGATCAGTGGACACAGAAGTATGTGTTACCTGTGGTGCAAAAAAAGCACTGACCTTGGGAAGCGTGCACTGCTGTTTAACCAGTATTCTGCAGGAGCAAGGCTTGAAAATTAAATCATTGACCAGGATTTAGTATCCACAACATTGCCGGGTTATAAATGTATATATGATTCAGTTACCACTATGATAGAAGAAATCTATTAGACTGGTCAGCATGCACAGAGAGAGGGGAGTGCACCTGATAATGTTAAATTTTGAAACACTTGTGTATAGGCGCGTTACAAATGCCATATCATATCATAACATATCTTTGCTGCAATATAATACCTGGGATAGTTTCTTTCAATATATCCTACAGCCCCATAGTTTTTATTATCTAAGCATAATACTGGGTTCCAGAAGACTTTTAAAAAAACACACCATTTAATGTAATATCATTGCTGCACACAAAAATTCATAGCACCACGAATTTAGTTAAAATTGAAAACACCCACAAGTTGTTTTTCACCCAGGGACTCACTGGCAGACTTCAAGGCGCACATTGCACACTACCCCTTTGTCAGACCCAGTGATTCCCAATAGGATAGCAAAACATTTGGCAGCTCCTCTGTGAGCCACGCTGCGGGGCCCCCCAAGCTCCTTAACAAAACACAGGGCATGCCACACCCCGGACTGAACCACCACATGTGCAGAATGTCCATGATGATCATGCCGTTGCAGGGCCATGCACTAGTTCAAGTAAAAGAAGTAAATATGCTTTTTAATCAAAGCTTAAATCTTTAACGTAACATAGAGAGAAGGGGTGATGCCTGGTCCACAAATATTCCAGCCACCAGTGGTCGTACACACACATGCATCCCCTTTCACCCACCGGTCACTCACCCATACATCTCCTCTCACACTCACTCACACTGGATTCACCACAAAGACACACCGAACCCCACCCAGAATAATCAAACACACACTCACACATGTATGCTCGTTCACCCACCAGTCACTCACTCACACCTTCTCTTACATGCACTCATTGCGTTCTCTACACAGGCACACACCCACCCACCTAAAACATTCAAAATACACCATTACATTCATACTTATTCACCCAACAGTCACTCAATCGTACACCTTTTCTTATTTCCACCCATTGCATTTTCTACACAGGCGCTGGAGAAACCCACCCAACTAGAACATTCAAAAACACACCATCACATTCATACTCATTCCCCCACCAGTCACTCACACGCACATTTTCTTACATCCGCTCATTGCATTCTCTACACAGGCACACACCCATCCATTCATTACATTCTCTACACAGGCACACACCAACCCACCCAAAACATTAAAAAACACACATTACATCACTTCTCAGTCACCCATCAGTCACTCTCACCTTCTCCTACACCCACTCATTGCATTCTCTACAAAGGCACATATCCACCCACCAAGAACATTCAAAAACGCACATCACATCACGTATCATTCACCCACCAGTCACTCACACTTTTTCTTACATCCGCTCATTGCATTATTTGCAAAGGCACACACCCAACCACCCAACGAGAACATTCAAAAACACACATCACTTCTCTTCTCATTCACCCACCAGTCACGCACACCTTCTCTTACATCCACTCATTGCATTCTCTAGACAGGCACACATCCATCCATCCAAAACACTCAAAAACCCACATCACATCACTTCTCATCACTTCTCAATCACCCACCAGTCACTCACACCTTCTCTTCCATCCACTCATTGTATTCTCTACACAGAAATACATCTACCCACCCAGAACATTAAAAAACACTCACCACATCACTTCTCATTAACCCACCATTCACATACATACATATGACATGCACTACACACATGCAAAACACACATCCATTTTTTTTAAAGCCTTCTTACCTTTTTCTTGCAGCTTTGGTCCGTCCTTCCAGGCCCCCTCGGCTCCACCGTGCAGCTCACATACAGGAACCAGGAAGCTGCAAGAGATTCCTGGTTCCTGCATGTGAGCTGCAAGGAAGCAGAGGGAAAGGGGGTTGGAGCTGAACTTGGCATGTGACATGTGCCACATGTCACGGTCAGCCCCAACCCTTGCTGAGTGCCTCCCCAGCCCAGCCTTCACCCTGATGGGTGAGTGCTGGGCTGGGAACCCACCAGACCTGGTATGGTGGATCTCCCCACACCACGCGAGGTCCCGCAACACCAGGAGCACCCATTTTTTGGGGCAAAAGGAATATTTTTTTTCAATGATTTTATTTTTCAAGTTGGGGTCGCAAGGGAGTCCCAGGGGTTGCAACTGTGGGGCCAGGGGCGCAGTTGTGAGCCCTGGCAACCCCCAAATTACATCCCTGACATGGACTCCTATCCAGTACCCAGTGACATTACAGTATATGGACATTGATTAGCCTGCCTTTCTGGTGCATCTTGTAAAAACACCTTTCATCATGTAAAACCTTTAGCAATCCACCATTTCACAAATTATACAGTGCTAAAAGTCCATCTGTAGAGCTACAAAAACTCAATGACAGTCTCCTAAATAGAACAGCCCCAGAGGTACTGAGCTGAGAAGAATAGAAGACATACAAAGGAAATGTTTTCGACCTGAAGTAGAATTACAAAGCACAATAAACTCAGAAAAATTTAACCAATATCTTTCAAACACTACCCTTCATACAAACACATACAAAAAAGAAATATCAAAGTTTGAAAACACGTTTGCTGAAAGTATGTGTCTGGTGTCATAGAAATGTATATAAGCAAAGTAATAAAATGGTACCTATGTCCTACAAGATAGAAGACAATGAGGAATCACAATGCATCCAATTGGCCTAGTAACAGCAGACAATAAATACAGCATAACCAACCTCTTAATATTTTGAAAATACTGCAAGACATAGCTTGATGATAAACAAGTGCCACCCCAAGCTATCAATTCTACTTCCAAATGCTCTCTAACAACTTAATCTATATAAGAGTTTGATAAGCCAAACAGTACACCCATTCCAACTGAAAATGCGACTACAACTTCCAAATTACCTCCATCAGAATTACTTAAAGGCTTTTGTGTCAACATAGTATATTTACTATTAGACCTTAATGAAAACATTGAAAAACTAGGAGCAGGGTGACCAGCACATCAATCTTTAATTATACTAGTTAATGGTGTCCCAACAAAAGACAAAAATGTTGGCAACAATTAGTTGACTTGGACAAAGTTAATGAAGCCCCAGAGTATTTGAAACTGAGCTGAAATACCTCAAGGATATCATCTCAAACGAGAATTTTAAAGAAACAACTGCAATATATGAAGAAACACCACAAACAGGTATATTTGGTTAAGTCAACCCAAGCACTACCGAAAACGTTCTTGGCCAGTATATAATTTACCGAATAAATTCCAGAGGCACCAATCAAGATGCATTAAAAACCTATCAAAAGTGTCAAGCCTAAAAGTCTTGAATGGATATTCGTGAAAAATGTTTAGAAGAATTTTGTTTTCCACTATTGTTCCCAGCAAGAAAAGGAGGAAGACAGGATGAAAGACCCATAAAAATCAGTGCATCGGATTATCATTTTCTAAGAATGTATTGTGAAGATCCAAGATACCAGCAAAATATTGACTACATTTTCCATCTCTTGTTTGAAAGTGGACTAGCAACTCTATGTTACAGAGTTGCATACACACTAAACACTGGAGCCCACTTTATAAACATGTTTGCTAGTGAACTCCTTCAAAACATAAAAGACAGAGATGAAGTATTGGGGTCAAGCATTATAAATCTTCTGCCAAATATGCCTGGTGCAAAGGAATACTGGTTCCAACGTTACTCTGATGTTTGCTGCATGTTAAGAAACTTAGGCCCTCCATATGGTTTCTTAATCTCAGTTGTGCAGAATATGTATGGGATGAATTAAAAGACTTTCCTACACACTGCAATTCAAAATAAAGATGGAATAGACAAAAAAGCCCAGTAGAACCCTGTTCTCTATATCCTATAAATGGTTCAAAATACTTTCAGCATAATTTTATTGCTACGTTACGTTATTGCTGTAATAAAACATGCCCTCCACTTGGAGAAGTAGAACACTTCCTGTGGAGAAAAGAATATCAACCCAGAGGAGATATCACACATCCAGATGCTTTTGTAGATAGAAAATGCACCCAAATCTGACCAAGACAGTAATGACACAGTTTTAAAAATATTGAAAAGTACATTACCTGTGACATATTCTTCAGAAGACATACATAATGACCTATGGACACAAATCATACATTTCCAACAACATAAGTGTGGCAAATACTGCTGACGTTGATACAGAAACAAATCACAATACTTCACTAAATGTTGTTTTGGATTCCAAAGGTCAAGTAAATAGTTTTATGCCTTCTGTTAGGCACAGTGTGAAAGACAACTCCCCAAAAACATATACTACATTAAAAGAGATGAGGCATCCAAGTATATCAATGATTACAATCCTACCATTGCACGCTTGTGGAATGCAAGCATAGACATTCAATACATTGCACACAATTCAACTGCAATTGCGATGTATGTCAGAGCCTATCTCACCAAAGCTGAGAAAACAGAGCTAAAAGACCTCTGGAGTGATATGTCATCAGACAAAACTCAATCCCAAAAATGTTACAGCTTTAGTATCAGAATGCTGTCAGATAGAAATGTGGGTCATTCAAAGCTGCAGATAATTTAACAGGTAGAGCATTGCATGGGAAATCTGAAAACAATATCTGGCTCAACCTTGATCCAGCTTCATTGTGAAAAAGAGTGCTAAAATCCTTCCAAGAAATTTAATCTATAGTAACAGAAAATCCTAACATCCAAGACATCTTAAAAATATTCTGTTTGACACATACTATTCAAACAAAGTACTGCTTTGGAAAACGCGTGTGTGTGTATGACATAACTACACATACAAAAATAATGTTATGCAAAAAGAGACAGCTGGCAAATAATCAGTATTGAATTGTGAAGGAAGTCTGGTAAGACTTTCAAAACCCAGTCTATTTAACTGTGTACAATTAGCCTTTAAATCTACATAGCATGGGGAACTTTATTACAAGGAGCTACTACAACTATTTACACCTTGGAGAAAAGAGGAAGAATTGTTAGGTGACAATGTCACATTTGATGCTGCATTCAAAGCAAATGAAAGCAGTACAACAAATGAGAATTTTAAACAACACAAAGAAATGTTGGATAATGATCACCAACAAGATGAAGAAATAGAAAGACAACTAGATAAAGAACCTCATCAGGAGCTGGCCGGTATCTCAGTGCCAATTGCACAGAGATACCGGCCAGCGCAATTTGCTTTACCACTACTCGGCCAGGCGCAATTTGCACCAGATCATGCTGTAAATCCCCATTCCCCATGGGTCCATTGTACCCAATGGGATTGGGGTGCCAGTATTAGCACCGGCACAAATAACACCATGCTAATAGCGCTGAACACAGCCAAAAATTGAGATTTTTACCTCCAGCGAAAAGCTGGAGGTAAAAATCACATTTTCCACCAGACTCATGATTGGGCCAACCCTTAAACGCAGCAGTAAGAGTGTTACCGCCGTAAGTAAGGGCTATGGCCCAACTCATGATGCAGCCCAAAGACACTCCTGAAGGGAGTCAACCATCTCTTACAGGCAGCCAAGAGCTATTTGGGTAACCACTTATTAAAAATGAAGCGAAATAGCAAAGAAGTAGAAGGACCATGTATCAATCCAAACAATCAGAAGATGATTTGGCATTGCTCAAATAACAGATAAATGATGATCAATTCACTGTTTAACTGTACGTTAGTGCAGCCATTGAACATTGATTAAAACAAGAAGATAAAACTTGCAGTTGTAAAAATTACAAACCTCTGCGGTTGTATTTTACTGATATAGCTGGTTCTTTCAAAATGTTCTTAATTAAAACAATCCAGACCTTTTTAGTAGAGAAAACAGATAAGCTTTCAGGTGTTGTAACAGCTCCCACTGGTCTAGCTGCTTACAACATGGAAGTTGTAACTTTACAATGACTACTACATTCCCCTGTGGAACGCCAAAACAAATTAGACCACTACGGATTGTCAGCAGAAGCTGCAACTGAGGTATGCAGAATTCTGTGACAAATGCAAGTCCTTTTAGTAGATGAAGTAAGCATGGATTCCAACTAAATGCTTCCTTTAATTCATCGTAGAATGCAAGACGTGCTAAAGACTGGATACAAAGAACTATTTTGAGGGAAGCACCTGCTATAGTTAAGACCAGTTAAAGGACATCCCATCTTCAAAACATTACAATGATTGCTGTATCAAACTCAGCAACATAGACATGCGAACCTATGGGTACATTTTTGCTACTGGCAACTTGCACAAAACATGCAACAGTGTGCAGATCCAACATATGCTCAAATTTTAATGAGCATTAGAATTGGTGTCCTTACTGAACATGTAGCATCTTCCTTGAAAAGCAGACTAATAAATTAGCTGAATGGGCAAAACACATCTCCCCCTAATGTAATGGAACAATTAACACAATACAATCAACAATGCATGTGTTAATTGCCAACCCATGCAAACTGTGACCAATGTAATGATACAATGTTCAAAAGAGAGATGTAATCCAAATCATCTGCATAGAAAAACTAGAAGTGCATGACAGGAAACTCCCTAAGTGTCAATATGCCCCAGTACGACTAAAAAACCTTCAAAAATCTATCTCAAATGCAGTTGGAATGGAAAAAAATATTAACGGTCTTCCTAAACTTCAGAGTGATACTAACATGCAACCTTTACATAGAACAAGGTGTAGTCAAGGGAGAAATTGGAGCAGTTGTTGGCTTCCAAACATATCCAAATGAAAACACTATCCAGTATGCCATCATCAAGTTTGAAAAACTTGAACAGACAAAAGAAAATTTCCCTCACCACAGCACATTTCCTTCTTGTTAAAGATATGTATGTACACAGATAACAATTTTCTCTGTCTCTTGCATATGCTGTTACCACACCCAAGTCACAAGGGCTAACCCTAGACCATGCACATATAGACATTGGCAGCACAGTGTTCAAAGAAGGTATGAGTTATGTAGGATTTTCACTTCTGCATACACTCACTGATCTATTCTTAGTACACTTTGATGCAATCAAAGTCAATGCTACCAATTCTTGCATCCTACAAAACAACAGATGCTGTGTACTGTAGACTCCACATCTGGATATGTACCTTGTACCTCAAAAAAGAAAATCTTTGAAAAGACAACTAGTACAAACTGAAAATATAGCAGATCCCCCCATAATACTAATTAAAGAGGATAGAGCAAATGTAGGATCATCAAATCAAACAGAGACACATTTTCTGGCCCTTTTAAATGTAACAACACGCTGTAGTGAATGGCTATGCAAATGTAGCACTCAACCTACTATTGTAATTGCCACCATTTGTGGACAAAATGTACTTAAATATCTCTGAACAGTTAGGTTTAAACCCCTTCATCCTGCACAGACATGCCTCTAACAAACCTGCACTGCCTACAGTGTATCAGAGATAAGACAGGAATTAGACCACTGTGCAAGAATTGTTAAATTCACCATAAACACATTGAGGATCCTCGAGAATTCCTAACGTACTTACTAGAAGTAGTAGAGAGAGAACACAACCATATTAATACAATCCTACAGATTTCATACACTTGGAAAGATACATACAGTCTCTGTAACCATTTTTCTGAAGACCATGTTCCCAATGGACGATGTGTGTACGTATCTATACCAAAATGTAATACAATTCCATTTCAACAACTTCTCTAAAATGCAAATCATGGTATATTATGCTCATTTTGCAATTCTGACACTCTTTAAACAATATACATAGATTCACATGGCCAATTACTCAAAGAAAAGGTTACCAGGAAACCTAACAAATGACCACTTAATAATCCTTAAACCAAAATGTAGTCTTTAAAGTATATGCTTTAAATACATATTTACAATAATGTAGCGTTAGAATATGCCCCTGGTTATCTACCTACTTTAAATTATAAACAAGCACACAAAGCAAATATGCCTCAATTACAATACATTTAAAACACACCATCACCTATTTAATTACTTAAACCATCCATACTATTATACTGTTTCTCCTCATATAAAGTATGTTTCCGTTTTACAAACTTAACAGTCTGCAAAAAATAAAGATGTTGAACAAAATGCACATTTTTTTAACAGTAAATCTAAAAAACAGGTTTTATTAATCCATCTTGGATTTTTCCCATGACCCAATGATTAGAATATGTTAATACAGCAAATGTGCAGCACACACAAATGTTGTAGAAAACATAGTACATATAATGTACTACTCACAAGGGTCCAAAAATTATGCGTATCATCTATACTATGTTCTACAACTATGTTTTCTTTTCTTTCCAGACAAAGAAACCCAGGCGATCTCTTATTACCATGTCCACTATTTGCCACATCCACACTTAATCTGACTTCTTCTTCTATACCCACACTCCAAAAGTCCCATTATATATTTATTTAACCCAAAGTAGTCATGTCTGTGCCCATTTGGCCACTGTCCATAGCAACAGAGGCAATTACTATTACTACTACTACTATAACCATACTCCAAAGGTACCACTACTTAATTATTAAGCCCAAAGTAAGCATATGTTGGTCATGGCCATGGCCAGTGGCCAGATTGTTCTGGGCATGGCTGTGGCCATTTTCATACTTAATAGTCATATTAAATACCTATTGAACATTATTGAAGCATATGACATTACACAATAATTGTCATTGAATGTCCGTGGACATAAAACACCATCTGTGATGGCAGCAAACAAGAAAAGAAATCGCGAACACAGCAGAAAACACCATTTTTACACCCAATAACACAAATTTTGTACCACTTCCTACTCTACCCCACTCTCCCCAGGCAGTCTTTCATCCTCAAGAGAACCACAAATGTATTTTTCCAAACGTTTTTTCTACCACGGGGTCTGCAGACAGCAGATGAGTTACCGGATCCAACATGGTACCTGTTTCAAAACTTTTGATGCACCTCACGTTTCTTAATTAACCAATCAGTGCATTTGCACGATGTCTGCAAATATTATGCTGCTTCCTGATTGGGCCAGAGGCATCCGAAGACACTGAATCAGGAAGTGAGTACATGGGCCATACGGAGATGTGACACATTTTTTCCTGCCTACATTTTGCTAATTTGTTTTAAAAGTACTGGATGAGTTAACCCCGTTCCTCGCTCAAGTTTGCTGCAAATCGTTCCAATCATTCTCACTGTTGCCACAAGCACAACCTTTTCCAGTTGAAGTCTAGCTGGATTTCGAAAAGTTTGGGACTCCCCTATAACTTTGTCCCTCATTCGCGAATCCGCACAAAACTTTACAAAATCATTCACAGTTGGGTCGATATTTTTTTGCAAAGTTTCATGCAGATTGGTGAAATGGGGCAAAGTCATAGCTGCCCAAAAAGTGCTTGTCCTATGGGAAAACCAAATAAAGCATAACTATAGGATCGCGATCGCTGACCCTGTAATATATATGTGACATATTAAATATGTTAGATATAAATATGATGTAGAAGTTGACATATATGGACTACCTTTTCAAGTAGGGTAATCTAAAGCCGGGGTCTATAGAAGTCCTACGTCCTAGCACCACACATGCTGGCACGGAAACCGAGAGTTCGTCAGTAATATGCCTACTGCCATGCACCTGCTTTGATGGTCAGGGATGCCACAATGTGTTGCCATAACAGGCTGTTTCATAACGCAACCACATCACTTTAAAGCCTCATAAAAATAGCCATAAAACGTTAGTCGCAGACTGACAACATGCCACAACTGCAGGCCCTCTTCAGCCTTTCACCTTTGTTTCTTGCTTGTGCGTGTAGCGATACTTGTCCTTGCACACTGCCTCCCTCAAGCCCATGCATTTCGGCAGCAAAATCCATGTGTGTATTTTCGCGCTGATTTAAACCGTGTTACTATTTTCTACATTAAAAACATGTAAGGCATATTTTGATTTTGTGTTTTCGATCGTTTAATTAATAGTAAGCGTTCTTTCGTTGCGACTGAGCACTTCCTGGGACATAAGAATCATAAAGACTCTGGGATATGTGTGCATGTCACAGACTCATACATGGGAAACATGCAGTTATGATGTTCTAACTCAAAGCATTTGAACATAATGATAGAATGATCACGTTTATGAGAGTTGTTTTTTTAACAACTGAGCAGAGCACTTATGCTGCATTTCTGCCACCGTACTGCTTAATAGTGTTTCAAAATGTCATCACGTTTTACAACTATGTGCAATAACATACAATCTAACTGTCAAAAATCATGCTCTGCTCCGGAGATATGAAGAACTGGAAAGAACCTCTACATTTCTGAAGTAATTATGTAACCCTTGATGGTGCAGCATTCAAAACGCAAAGATTCTTGGTATGGTCTTCGAGGTATTTGTTCTTGGCACATATATATGTATAAGATCAATGGGAGGGTGTGGGCTATGTACCCCCGGTCATGTCAACCTGGTGGTGTAATTCACAAAACCGCCTCCGGCTGGTAAGGGTTAACCCAGGCTGCTGGCTGTTCCTCACCTACATCTTGCCAAGTCCTTATCATTATCTTCATGATGAAACGGCATCAGGAGGCAAACACGGGAGGCATTTTATGCACACATCAAGGACATTATTTTGACCTGTGAATAAATACGATTGCAACTGATACCGATGTATTTTCGGGAGGAGGGTGGGGTGGTTGTTGGGTTTCGTTGGGAGCAGGGGGAAAGATTAGAAGAAGAGGGTAAGAATTGGAAGTGGCAACTCAGAAGAAAAAAAACAAAGTAGTGTTCTGTGAAAATCCTACAATAAAAATATGTTATACAAAAAATTCATTTTCAGGTAAAACACATCTTTATTTTGATACTGGTTGAAACTAGTCAACCTTTCACAGCACAACAAAACGATCACAATCAACATTTATCCCTCACAAATACATCTTAAAACATGAATAATCAAGCAAATACAAATATAGTATACAACGAAACGTATAAGAAAAAGGGGGAACTTAACGCACTTCATATCCCATTTCAGCTTCGTTAATTACAACTTCCACCTATACAAAAATATAACCAGTCAATGCTCAAATTAGCAATTAATCAAGAGGAGACCTCAGACGATAGTCATGGAGTTTTAACAATTCCTACAAAAGCAAGTCATTTTAACTCTGCTGCAGTGAGCAGCGATTCTTCCCCGCTAGTCAGTCTCCGAAAAAGATCGGCATCACCCACAAGGTCATGGTTACAAAAGAATCTTTTAACCAAGTCCAATCGCTGTGCATGCAATGCCTCATATGCTACAAGAATATGTTCACGGGTCTGCAAAATGTTTCAGTTCTTGCACATTAATCATTTACCAAGGTCCTTCATTGTATTGATTTCACGCCCAGACCTTACCAGCTTAATGTCGCCCGTGGGTAGGAGATTTAATTGTAATCTAAGAAATTGCTCCCGCCAATACGGGTTAGGAAATCGTCTCAGATATAGCAGCAGATATCCCAGTGGTTTAGCACATAGCAAAAGACTTTTGTACAATTTAGACGTATTGACCTTATCAATTGTTATGCACCAATCCCGTTCACTGAGCTTGTTCTTGACCAGCCCTGGATTAGCAACCAGCTATTCACCATTCACCCCACACTCATTCAAAATACAATCTGCGGCCTACCCAAAGGCAACCATAGGTCCACAATTACCCCTTTCCGCGGTTTTACTAAAATCCCTGTACACCAGAGAATCCAATATTAGCCTGTACTCGGTTAGAAACTTCCATTTAAAAATGTAGGTCAGAGAACCCAAACCCATCTCCAGACGTAGTGCAGTAATTGGCAGACACTTTGGAAGGTTTAAGGCTTTCTTCCAAAGAATTTACTCTATTTTGTTCCAGTCAATGCAACGATATACAGACGCTATCTCAGTGCCAAACATGAGCGCCGGAACCACCTTCAGATTGTAAAACTTTACAGCAGGGACAAGAGAAAACCTACAGTACTTAACATGGATTTTCTTCATCTCGGCAGCCAATTGAACAGCTTTGGATTTTAGCTTTTCAACAACAGACCCCTTATTTTAGCCAGAGTCTATAACAAAACCCAAGTAAGTAAGGCTCGATTTCTGGATCACTGGTTCTCCACACAATACTCAGGAATCACCTAAAGATTTTTTATTAGTCTGACTGAATCTTAGGACATTAGTTTTATCACAGTTAATTTCCAATTCATTTAATTCAGAAGATTTTTCTAGAGCAGTTGCCAATTTCAGCAGCCCAATAAGTCAAATAGCATATACGCAAGTCCCCAATTTTTGGTGGCACAAACTCACTTCGCTTCCCCTAACTCAGCCACGTAAAGATTGAACAGGCAGGGAGTCAACACCCAGCCCTGTCTCAATCCCTGTGTAAATTGAATTCCTTTGATAGGGTAAACTGCCTGTTCAATCTAACCTGTAATACCGACCCCTTGTGCAAATGCATCAGTATTGACAGAAGAGAGTCCCCAAGCATATCAATTTGCCCAAAGGCATGATAGTTTCACTGAATCAAATGCCATTGAGAAGTCGACTGCCATGATGAATGCCTGTCTTGCGTGCTCCGTCCAAACATATTCCTGTATACAAGAAAGTTCAAAACCATTCAGTGAAGTGGAAATGCTCTTTCTGAATCCCATTTGGAACTTTGACAGGTGACCTGCTCCAGGAACCACACCCTCTAGCTCCTGAAGCACAAAGCTGGCAAATATTTAGCTTTCAGTATCCAGCAAAGATATGGGCCGGTCCTTAACTGGTTTATTCCTATTACCCTTCTTGAAACTAGGGATGATCACAGATCTATTCCAAGAGCTTGGGGTCTCCTTGTTTACCAATACGACATAAACAAAAAGAACAAATTCACAGCCCAAGTCCTAGGGTTTCATTTTAGGATATAATCAGAAAGACCATTTTGGTCAGCCACCCTTGAGTTAGAGGACTTTCTAATAATTTCCTCGATCTTATCTACCCTGATATCCAATGAGCGGTTCCTTCACAGTGATGGTTCGGTCCCTATATACATATTCAAAGTGATGGCCCATGCTACTTCCGGGACCAGGTTTTCTAATTTGTTATCTTGGGGTTTAACCATATTATTCATCACCCTCCCCAAATGTTTATGGGAGTCTTTACTAAGAACAATTCACAGCATTCTTTCACCCTCTAGGTGGGACCAATAGTACCGATATGCCAGTTTTTAAAGGCCATTTTCTTTTTCCTTACAATCTGAGTATCTCTCGGCATAGCATTTTTCCTGACCCAATGTATTTCTTTCTGCTATACTTTTTTCCCTTCTTGTACTAGCCAATCAAATTGTTGAGAACCACCCCCTCCCTTAGTCCTTCTCCCCAACTTTCATACTTTGACAAATCTCTCTTGACAATTGAAAAATCCTACCCTCAAGATTTCAATGTTTTCATGCTTTGATGTAGTACTTAGAAGGTTATCAAAATACTCCAAACACTTATATGCCTTAAAATGTTGCTTCACCAATCAATGTCCTCCATTTGTAAAGGTAAGATTTACGAAATTAGAACATTGTATAGCTTGGGTTCTAAGATCAAATTTTGTTACTAGCGGATTGTGATCACTTAATATGGTCATGAGAATTTAGAGTTCCAAACAGAGCATCATAAGATGTTCTGGCATCACTTTATAATCAATACAGGACAAACTGGAAACATTCTGAAAGATGGCTTGCTGGGGAATATCACCTTCCACATTACCGTTGATCACAGATAGCCCTGACTTATCAAAAAGGCCACCCACTATCCTCCATCTTCCTGCCCTCACTGGCTAGAAAACCTTTTTCCTTCTAACTCACAAACTGAATTCATATTGATGAGAACCCACCCCCTTAGTCCTATCCCGAACTGTCCTACTTTGACAAATCTCTCTCGACAATCAAAAAATCCTACCCTCGAGATTTCAATTTTTTCAGGCATTGATGTAGTATTGAGGAGGTTATCAAAATTCTCCAAACACTTATATGCCTTAAAAGTTCTCCTCACCAATCGATTTCCTCCATTTGTAAGGGTAAGATTTGCGAAATTAGATAGTTCTATAGCTTGGGTTCTAATATCCAATTTTGTTACTAGCAGATTGTGATCACTTAACTTGGTCGTGTGAATTTTGAGTTCCAAACAGAGCATCATAAGATGTTCTGTCTTCACTATATAATCAAGGCAGGACAAACTGGAAACATTCTTCCAGGTGACTTTCTGGGGAATAGCACCTTCCACATTACCATTGATCACCGTTAGCCCCCACTTATCAAAAAAGGCCACCCACTCTCTTCCATCTTCCCGTCTTCACTGGTTAGAATACCTTTTTCCTTCTAACTCACAAGCTGCATTCAGATCTCCACCCATTACCGTATGTAATCCACCTTGATCACAGAAGAAATATTCACCCATTTCAGTTAATTTTTGCAGGAGTGAAGGTATTTTGACTCACGTTGGATTACGGTAGATGTTCACCAGCAACACAGGAGCCTCCCCGAAATATTGATCACTTTCACTATACTTGCTAAAACACTGTAGGTATCATCTGATATCACATTAAATTCAGTCAATAATGTGTTCTTTATGGCCGTAATCAGCCCACCTTAGGGCCTACCTCCCGTCTTCTTTGTTGCTATTTGTTGCAAAGGGCCACTTCTGTGCGCAACCACCCCTTTTGAAGTAATAAGACATCAGCAGTCGGCAGAATGTTGTTTTTGTCAAACTATTGAAACCCCTGGAATTCCAACTAATACCTAAAAGAGGCTGCCCTTCAGCCCCTCCTGCTAGAGTCCTGTCCCTCTTTCTCTCATCGGTTTTCAACCACCAGCCACGATCACTAGGAGCCAGGCCCATGGGTCCCGCGAGGACCTGTTTTCCATGACTGTTGTGCCATTTTGCTCCCTCGCAGCCCCAGTCTCTCCTGTCAAATCACAAGTAACCCTTAAAGGTTGAACCAGCCCTTGCTTATATTCCCTCTCATACTGTAGCAGATCCACTATCCCCCCCTGATCCCTGTCATCTACCAAGGGGTACAAATCATAACCGAGGTGTCAGACCAAGTCTACCTCTGCCGTTACCAAGCTTACCACCAATTTGGATTTTGATATCATTTGCACGGCACTGGTGTGCCTACGGTCCGGAAATATACTCAGCCATATTTGTGGAATTTCGTGGAGGAATCTTAGAATAATAGAGTGATTAAGAGGGACTTCTTCTAGGGTGGCAAACAATCGCTCTAGTGCTAGTCGATTCCACTCACTGTACCTGGGTGGAATAAACCAGGTGCCTCTATTCCTTTTTATGGTAGTCGTGGGTGCCCCATGAAGGCTACTCAGGGGTTGTACTGCAGTCGAACAGCCCTTACAACTGCACCCATCTCCCTGGACTTAGACTCTTTCCATTCAGTGTGCCCACCACCATCAAGTCCAATCAAGGTTTTACCCCCCTGGGATAGACGTGAGAGCTTTTGGTAATCATTTTCCTCCAGATATAGGACCTGTGGCCCTTTTGACCCCTGTCCACGTTTGTAAATAGAGCAGTATCTCCTTGGGGGCCACATAAATTCCATGCTGTAGCCACACCTCCACTCAAGTCTGACACTCTACTCATACAGGACGGACCCTGTGAAGGTGTTAGTTCAGCTGCCCCCCACACTTAAACCAGTCTAACAACCCAAATCAGAGCTCTTGCACTTAGCATTATGAGCCACTCCTGACTCCACGCACCCTGTCCCATCTTCCTTGGGTTTATTGGATAACATTACCAAAGCACTCCTGCATTTTGGTGGAAAAATATTTGCTCACTGTACGACCTTTACTGCTTTCTCTGGAAGAGTTTCTGTTTGGATAGCACAATCATTGCTTTCAAACATCTGGGCCTGATCTACTGTACTTAACTTCTGGCCCTGGCTCAAGCCTTGTTTCCACCATGTTTAGTACACTTGAAACTCTTTCCCGCCCCCACCCCTGCTCCCCCGAGGCTCTATTTTCATGCTTTCTCGAAAGGGGGGCTTACAAAACCCAAAGATTCTTAAAATACTTCCTTGAGCGCAAATTCCCACCTTTTTTCTTTTTCCTTTTCGTTCTTGAGCTCTTATTTACATCCTCTCCTCTGAGCTCACTTAGCAAGCATGCGTGGAATGGCGCCCTCTCCCACCCCAGCAACCAAGACCCCCATTCCATTCGCAGAAGCAACATCGAGTACAGGCGCACTGACTATAATCAGGGTCTGTGCGGCCTCCAGCAGTAGAGCCCTAATACCAGCAGCGCAGGTCCTGGGGATGTCACCCTTCTCCATCAACTGCCTACAATAACAATTCATCTCCTCCACTCCCAAATTCAATTCACTCAATTGCAGAGTGTGAACCTCCAGTTCCAACTTTATGTTATCATACGGGCTGCAAACAAGCTGAGGAGCAGGTTTAAGGACGAGATCTCTGGGGCAGTCAGTCGAACTTGTTTATCCATTTCCCTTAACGTGTAATTTAGCCCTTGTGGCTAAGTGGCATCTTCACCCAGCTCCTTTCCTGGGGAACTCACGTGATGCTCTGTTAAAAACAACAACACTGAAAGAGCCTCCAGCTGAACATTTAGATTCAGTAAGTCACCCCTCATCTGTAAGATTGAATTAACTGGTTCCTGTGAGGCCAACAAGTCAAAGGTGATCAAACTTTGGTCAGTCATGAAATTACTGTCCATTTCCTTTGAGGTTCTCCTTTGACCCTCAATCCTAATGCCAATACTAGTCCCTGGCAGCGGTCGACGTCTTCACCCACTGGAAAAAAAAGTCCTCAATAGTTTTCTGTTTTGCGACGGCTTTGCCAATATTAAAATAGTGATGATAGGACTCCCTTTCTCTGCAAGGAGTGGGTATTGGGTATAGATTCCACTATCATTGACTGCGTTGGAGGATTATTTATACAGTTATTTATGCTGTTATTTATGCCATTATAGCCAGCCCAGCATCCTCCACTCCAAACCAATGTCGCATGCTTCATACGTGGAACGTGATTTCTGTTAGGGTAATTAATGACAAGCACCTCTTCAGGGTCCATCCTATCAACCAATTGCAACCCCTTACATGGCCCTTAAGTTTCATGGCTCCTGCTTCATAGCAACGCGGAACAGACCCCCCTTACAGAGGTCAGGGCGTCTTGAGCGATTTTCACACCTAATTCAATACATTTTCCAACATCCTCGCCCGCCTGCTTTTCCGCAGCTTCTGCTAAGTATATTGGAAGCAGTAAGGCTGACGAGAGGCCCTGCCCAGCTTCACTTCTCTTGCAAGCATTGGCGTTAGCTCCCGATACACCTTGATCGCCAAGGGCGGTGTGTGTTGCTTCATGACCCAGCTTACTCTGCATATCATACATGGTTTGTTCCTTTGGCTTCTGCTACAGCTGACAGAAGAAGCCCTGGGAAAGCATAGGCAGTTGCTCGAAATCTTGGGACCGCTGAGCGTCTCTTGAGGTGGTGCAGCTCTTAGTTTTGCATTTTCTTTTAGCAAATTGAAGGACTTTTGAAGTCTCAGTATATTAAGCATTGGGCCTGCAGGGCTTACGGGGCTTACCACAGCATTCTAGTAAGAGAAGAGAAGGGAGAGAGGGGGAGGAGGGAGGGAGGCTTACCGTTGTATACTGCACAAGTCGCTCACAGGGGTAAGGTCCCCCAGACTCTACCTACCCCGCAGACCACAGTAAATCACTTCACATCATTTCTCTGCACCCTGCTCCGAAGAGTTTTAAGCAGTGTGTAAAGCAGTCCTCTCAAAAGCACTTCCCCCAACAATAGGCAGTGAAGAAATCCTCTCAACATTATTATGAAGGGATATGATGGTGCATATTTTCAGCATCATGAATTTGTCTCAGGAAACAATTCTGCTGATCGACCCATTGACATCTGCATCTGCACAGTGCTCCCACCCTGAGACATATGAATTAGTTGAATTAAGGGCAATGATTCCCTGTCAATCTGTTCTTGATTTCCCCTGCCTCATTCAAATGTTGCTTAAGCACTCACAGTTGGCATCAAAGATTTCAGGTTTCTAGTATGACAAATATCCCCATCCATTAACATAGATACCTCAGAGAAAATGTTCAAGTTTGTCATCCCAGGTACATTCTGTTGTATGCGATCACGAGACAGAATCTTGTTTTTCCAAGCTCTACCAAACACTTGAAGGCTCATTCTGAGCTTTGAGATCACAGCAAATTCCTGCAAATGTTACCGAAAATGTCACTGTCGGCACATGGTTTTGGACCTATGACCATGTGAAAATGTTCCTTTTGCTGGAATATGGTGAGGACATGCTCCACAAGGCTTCAATATTCCCATTTCCAGATTTTAAGCAGCTCAGGATTCATGGATCTGCGTCAGGATCCACCACGTTTGAAAACAAATAAATGTTCTGTCTGACTGTGAATATCACTCTTTTATTTTACAGCTGTTCCAAAAATCCTGGACAGATTCAGAAAGTCGCGAAAATCATGTGCATGTAACTGACGAAATATCGCTCTTTTATTTTACAGCTGGATCCCCACTTCTCGCATACATTTACTGTAAATCCATCCAAAGGTTTTCACTATATGTGAGAGCAAAGACACCCTATGCAAATTATTTAATCATTAACTATAACTTAAATAAATCTTAAGAGGGAATTTTGGAAAAGAATCCAGTATTAAATGCATGTATTTCTCATGCAGTTCCATCAAAAAACACCAAATGTATTATCATCTCAAAGGGGGCTTGACAACATTCCAACTTAAACTTTGTGATATTCACTTGTGTTATGTTGCTTTTTATACCCCATAGTACTTCTGAAGTGTTACATCCTGGCTCTTTGAAATACAGAATCCTTCTTCCAGGAGTTCTTCTCCAATCCAAGTAATCACTTGCTGTTCACCCTTGGATAAGGTGATTATACGCGCGTGCTTCTGCAATACATGTTACATGAAGGAACTGCTTCAGCGATGACTAGTGTTTACAACAGCAGCAACACACATTTTCTATGTGCCTGCCTTCACCCGCCCTCTTTCTGATGACCCCCACAGGTGAGGTAAAATTATACTGCCCACTCTACAACTTGTATTTCACCGTGTTTGCCTACCAGCTTACTCTAACTGCTTGTTGTACGACTGACTGTATTTTGTTAAACATTCTAGAGTCCCTGCAAGGTATTCGAACAAGTGTACTGTGTACCCGTCCAACCCCTCTGGGCGCTCCACCCAATGTCATTGTATGTGTGTGCCTCATCATCATAGTTCATTAGCAATCTGTGATCATCATTCATTGGATATGGATGCCTGAACTTAAGTGAATATAACTGTGCTATGTGAATGGTTGACATTGCTTGCCTTGAACACCATTCTTTATGGCCTTGCCTGCTCCTAGCTTCAGTCAGAAGTGCTCTTTGTGCTAACACCGGTGCACTACGTTCAATTCCTGTGGTTTCTTCTGAAAACTCAGCCACGTGCCCCTGTGCGAGAACAGAGTGTTGTGCTCTAGTATGCTGCAGAGCTTTGCATGTTCAGGTAGTGCTGCATCTCTCATCTTGTTACCAGTGTTTCCCCACATTGAAAATGGAGGACTTGCGTGGTGCATAATATGTGTTTGCTACACAGCACCTTTTAATCATGCAGCATCTAATTCAGGGGAGCTTTCCTCCCACCCCAAAGTAAGTGCGCAGATTTTTTCTTTATTTAAAAAAGTTCTTTTTATGAATCTGGGATCCCCAATTTAGCAGATTTCATTCTTTACAGCTCCCGACACCCTTTTCGGAATAAGAAACACACAGGATTGCACAGAACGTCTGTTTATTAGCAAACTTCAAGTAATTAAATCAATTAAAAACTAAATAAGTTACACATCCATGAAATTCTAATGCAATAATGAAAAATAATCAACACGCAAGTCACCTCAGTTTTCAAAGCTACAGTTAAAGAGATAGACTTCTATAGCACATACATCACCATTTATATGTTTTTTTATCCTGCGTGTGCATGGCCATTGATTAAAAATGCATAAGAGTCCAGGATAAGACTTCCATTTGTTAAAAAAAGAATGAATTCAAAACATCCTTATCAAATTCTCTCTACTTCCCATGTATTGCAAACACATATCACCCCCTTACTGAATAAACACGTCATAATTTCAACAGCATTCTACTAACTGAATTTCAGCCAACTACTGGACCTTCAAGTATGTGGATGGCTTATAGAAAAGAAAATGTATGTACAACATGTTTGTAGGCAAGATTATCTTTAGTGATGTTTCAATTTAATTACTATGGAAACACGTACCTTTTGTCACTTTCAATGGGCAACTTAAAAACGTGACAATGGTTAGCGGTTAATCGCCCTTTCCCTTGTGTCTGGAACAATTTAGCATTAATAAAAATATTCTGCTTGATCCCCAATTGATGCTATCCTCAATTATATCATTTTTCTAGGTATGCACACAGTGAGACATCCATTTAACCCCCTGATAATTCGGCATCATTATACAGAGACAGAACAAGGGGATCTCACTGTATGCACACCATGGGGCCCAGGTTATAAACGCATATTTTTATTAGAAGAACATATACTTCTGAAATGTTGCCTAACTTCTTGGGATGCACAATAAATGTATATTATCCAACCGCTCAATACTGACAAATTGCAGTGGCCAGGGTTTAATATAATTCCCTTTATAGTATTTCCCCCCTGGATTATATCCCCTTTCATGTCATACTCATATATTCATTTGCTTTGGCTGGTTCACAGACAGCTGTGCACCATCTTAAGGACTGGTTAAATTCTACCTCTCTAGGAACAGGTGGGCCTAAATCAGAAAGCCTGTCTGCTGTCCCTTCCACTGAAGGAAGCCTGGCACTTTAACTCCTACTAGGACTCACAGGGCTCTGGAAATATTCCAATAAGGGTCCGGAAGGAGAGTAATATATTCTTTCACTTTCCTGCTGTTATTAATTCTCCTTCTTCCTAAAGCATAAGCAACTTTATTCATAAAATTGAAATAAGTATTTCCCTATTTGCTCCACTACATTCATATTTATTAATGACTCTGTATAGTACATATATGTTTACATACTTCTGATTACTATAACAACCTCCATTTCAATAGGGCCACCCGGTTTTTATCGACATTTTATGGGTGTTTTTCCTGTCTTAACTAAAAATAAAAGAAAGACTTAAAATAGTTTATACTGTTTTGAGGGATTGCTTTACATGACCACATACACAGGAAGGCTACAACATGGGCCGCTTTCTCCACTGCTGCATTATAGACATGAACAGTAGGAAACTTTACAAGTTAACCGGCAACACCAGAATTTCAACATTACAACAACAGTCAAACTATATGACTGTATGCAGTCTAATCCACAACTCAAAACCACCCGGTTTCTGGCCATGACGCGTGCATAGATATAAAATAAGAGGAGACTAAATGTTCTGTAAACAACCTCTGAAATACTCAGAACACTTTGATTAAAACCATCTCTGTGTTTGTTATTCGCAGAATGCTAGAATATATACTAGCAAAGACAGAAAAAGAAGAAGATATCACTTCACAATCAAAAGGCTAAATTAAACTTTATCACTACTTAAGACCTGAAAAATACCAGGTAAACAAGTCCTATTTACAGGAACATTATAAACTAAAATGCTCAAGTCAAGTTACAGCTTAATTACGAACTCATGTATCCTTAGCCATTAACAAAGTTTTAATAAGACCTCGGCAAGACTCTAATGGCCATCCTCAACCTAAATAAATACTGTATAATACAATTTACCTGACACATACAGATGTTTTTCCATCAAATGAGGTATACCTCACGAAGCAACGCAATAGGGAGCAGAGGATCTATTGTCATTCCACTAGAAGAATTTAGAGAAGGCGGAGCATTTAAAGACTTTCATGCATCATGTCCCCCCACAGGTAAGCCTGTGTTAGCTAACTAAAGGGCTCCATCTAAAAGAGAATGAAGAAGTATAGGTTCCATACTGAAAAGGCAGTCTTATACAATTCATATGTATTTTTGTAGATTCAATGGTCCACACTGGGATTACTGACTAAGAATATGAAGGACTAATGAACCTCCTTGGAAACCGTTCTAAAGACTGCAGCCACTAACCAGACGAGATGATGCTTTTTCCTTATCCCAGACGGAAAGCATATTTTGGCCTATTGGTAAAGCTCATACCTATTTTCTATGTTTTGTCAACAGTTCTCCAGAATCTGCATAGTACTAACGACGAAGCACGGAAGACCAACTTAGATCACCCATAAAGTAACAGTGACCTATTATTATTCTCCTGAAGAATGTTCCTCATTAAACCAGTGAACAGAAACATGTTGTCAGCAAGATCTATCTACATGTTTGTATTAGATCACTATATGTACTATTTTTGAGACAGCCACAGTTGAATAGAATATCCACTGAATCTTGAGCTATATATATTTACACATTTATAGAAAACCTGCAACTCAACTACAGGACCATTAGTAACTAGCACTTTATTTTATATTTTTTATGCTATGTTTAACACATGATATGTATATGAATTTGTAAAATCTAATTATGTTTTTAACTTGTTGTTTTGAATAAACTTATATAATTACTTAATGACCGACTTGTCTGGAGGACCTGTTGACATATCCATCTACCTTTCTATTGATTCATATTCTTACTATTCCCAAATAAAGGTAGGGATCTCACTATCTTTATAGTGCAAATTGGGATTCCCTATAATTATAAGTAGTACAAATCAAACAATGCAATGTTTATCATGATAAGACAAATGGATACTGTCTTTTAGATTTTTGGCTTATAACCTACTAAGACTTTCATACACAAATTGTTTTTCTATCTCAACGTAACTGGCTCTTCACTGCAAAAGCTAGGAGATATATATATATATATATCATTGGCATGCACCGTTCCTGCGCATCACAATACAAATTTCCATAATGAAAGTGATCTTTTACATGTTTATGCCACCTAATATGTCATTTGAAGCTGAACGTTTTATTAAAAAATGAACTCCCTGACAGGCTCCGTTCAAGAATTATGAGTCAAATAGTGAATCCCAATGTAACATTCATAGGCATTTTTGTTTCTCTGTGTTTCCAGGGCTGGGACGATCTTAGATAACACATTCTGTTTTTCCAACTGTCAAGATTCCTTTCCTCAAGAAGGCCTGGGAAATTGAAATAGCAGCTTGGACAAGACAGATCCACTGGCCAAGTTAGATTCCCATTATTTTTTAAGATGCTAAGCCCACCACACACAGATGCAGTCCATAAAGAAGCCTCCATAGAATATATAGCAAATGTGGCCTTCCAGTGACCTAGTTACAGGACAGTCATTATGGCTCAACTTCACACAAATTCCAATTCCTTGAGAGGGGAATGTATCTATTTACCATTTTGTTTGCTGGGGTTGGTGAGTTGAACAGAATATCACAGGTCAGAGTTCAGTCCTGGCTTCATGTAATTTGGTCCTATTCATAGTTGCAGCTTTTAAATTGATATCTTCCTGTTCCCCTAGAACAGAGGTCGCCAAACGGTTGAGCCTGAGCCTGAGCCTCTTCAGTCGCCCACACTGGAAATACTGAAAAATAAACACTTTTTTTTAGTTAAATTATTCAATGCTGTGTTTTGTGGCTATTTTCCTTGATCAGGATCCGAACCCTGGTCTACCCAATTGCGGGCAGAGAGCTTGGCTGCTGTGCCACGTGGAGCAGCTTTTAAACTCCCTGACAGATGTCAGTATCACGTACTGCTTCTGCAGGCCGCCTGTAGTACCAGAGTTGGCCTTGTGCGCCCCCGACACTGTCTTGCTTAAGTAGGCTTCTCTTGTTTGCCAGAGATGTCAGAGGGGCTGGGGATCATGATCATTGTGACCACGCAATGAAAATATCACAGTAGCACTGCCGCTCGCCTAGAAATGTTCAAAATAATATTTCAAAAATGGTGCAATTTCTTTCATGTGGCTTCATTCCAAACTCCACACTGTACGTTTCCATTTTAAATCACTTCCATGACACAGGTACACCCACTTTTAGTACATTAAGCGATCCATAGACACGCTGTACAGTAGAAGCCTACCAGGGTAGCTCAGCAGGTTGACTGACCGATGCTGAGATGTTATATATTCAAAACTAAATGCCGTATCATAAGTGTTTCAAGGCGCGACGAGGCAAGGGAGGGGGAACAGAGAGAAGACAGACAATGATCCTACTAGGCCAGGTGTCATTCAGATCGCGCAAGTGCATGGGAAGGGGGAAGAAGGAAAGTGCGGGGGCGAGGGGACAGTGCAGTACATGGGATAATAACTAAATAACAATAAGTAGCATCCGTCTAGCTGGTGGCAAGTGCAAGGGTACTGCAGACATCAGGTGTCAAGTGCTAGTGGTGGAAATGTAGGGGTACAGAACAGTCCCTAAGTGCGGGGTGTTGCCAGGAAGGCAGTGCAGGTGTGTGACTGGGGCGAGGAGCTGGGCTTGGGAGAAGGGGGGGTTGCCAGATGACCAGTGCAGGTGACCAGTGCAGTTTCAGTATCGGCCAGGAAGTCAGCAGGGGAGAGGAGGAGAAAAGGCAGAAACAAAGGCAGAAACAAAGAGAAAGGTTTTGAGGTGCTTCCGGAACCAGAGATGATTCTTTTCAAGTTTCAGGGAGGCAGGGAGGCTGTTCCAGAGGGAGGCCCCAGCCGAGGAAAGAGATCTACCACCAACTCGTTGCTTGGAGAAGCGATTGACCCTGAGGGAGTTGTGTTATGTTGCTTTTTATACCCCATAGTACTTTTGAAGTGTTACATCCTGGCTCTTTGAAATACAGAATCCTTCTTCCAGGAGTTCTTCTCCAATCCAAGTAATCACTTGCTGTTCACCCTTGGATAAGGTGATTATACGCGCGTGCTTCTGCAATACATGTTACATGAAGGAACTGCTTCAGCGATGACTAGTGTTTACAACAGCAGCAACACACATTTTCTATGTGCCTGCCTTCACCCGCCCTCTTTCTGATGACCCCCACAGGTGGGGTAAAATTATACTGCCCACTCTACAACTTGTATTTCACCGTGTTTGCCTACCAGCTTACTCTAACTGCTTGTTGTACGACTGACTGTATTTTGTTAAACATTCTAGAGTCCCTGCAAGGTATTCGAACAAGTGTACTGTGTACCCGTCCAACCCCTCTGGGCGCTCCACCCAATGTCATTGTATGTGTGTGCCTCATCATCATAGTTCATTAGCAATCTGTGATTATCATTCATTGGATATGGATGCCTGAACTTAAGTGAATATAACTGTGCTATGTGAATGGTTGACATTGCTTGCCTTGAACACCATTCTTTATGGCCTTGCCTGCTCCCAGCTTCAGTCAGAAGTGCTCTTTGTGCTAACACCGGTGCACTACGTTCAATTCCTGTGGTTTCTTCTGAAAACTCAGCCACGTGCCCCTGTGCGAGAACAGAGTGTTGTGCTCTAGTATGCTGCAGAGCTTTGCATGCTCAGGTAGTGCTGCATCTCTCATCTTGTTACCAGTGTTTCCCCACATTGAAAATGGAGGACTTGCGTGGTGCATAATATGTGTTTGCTACACAGCACCTTTTAATCATGCAGCATCTAATTCAGGGGAGCTTTCCTCCCACCCCAAAGTAAGTGCGCAGATTTTTTCTTTATTTAAAAAGTTCTTTTCATGAATCTGGGATCCCCAATTTAGCAGATTTCATTCTTTACAGCTCCCGACACCCTTTTCGGAATAAGAAACACACATGATTGCACAGAACGTCTGTTTATTAGCAAACTTCAAGTAATTAAATCAATTAAAAACTAAATAAGTTACACATCCATGAAATTCTAATGCAATAATGAAAAATAATCAACACACAAGTCACCTCAGTTTTCAAAGCTACAGTTAAAGAGATAGACTTCTATAGCACATACATCACCATTTATATGTTTTTTTATCCTGCGTGTGCATGGCCATTGATTAAAAATGCATAAGAGTCCAGGATAAGACTTCCATTTGTTAAAAAAAGAATGAATTCAAAACATCCTTATCAAATTCTCTCTACTTCCCATGTATTGCAAACACATATCACCCCCTTACTGAATAGACACGTCATAATTTCAACAGCATTCTACTAACTGAATTTCAGCCAACTACTGGACCTTCAAGTATGTGGATGGCTTATAGAAAAGAAAATGTATGTACAACATTTTTGTAGGCAAGATTATCTTTAGTGATGTTTCAATTTAATTACTATGGAAACACGTACCTTTTGTCACTTTCAATGGGCAACTTAAAAACGTGACAATGGTTAGCGGTTAATCGCCCTTTCCCTTGTGTCTGGAACAATTTAGCATTAATAAAAATATTCTGCTTGATCCCCAATTGATGCTATCCTCAATTATATCATTTTTCTAGGTATGCACACAGTGAGACATCCATTTAACCCCCTGATAATTCGGCATCATTATACAGAGACAGAATAAGGGGATCTCACTGTATGCACACCATGGGGCCCAGGTTATAAACGCATCTTTTTATTAGAAGAACATATACTTCTGAAATGTTGCCTAACTTCTTGGGATGCACAATAAATGTATATTATCCAACCGCTCAATACTGACAAATTGCAGTGGCCAGGGTTTAATATAATTCCCTTTATAGTATTTCCCCCCTGGATTATATCCCCTTTTATGTCATACTCATATATGCATTTGTTTTGGCTGGTTCACAGACAGCTGTGCACCATCTTAAGGACTGGTTAAATTCTACCTCTCTAGGAACAGGTGGGCCTAAATCAGAAAGCCTGTCTGCTGTCCCTTCCACTGAAGGAAGCCTGGCACTTTAACTCCTACTAGGACTCACAGGGCTCTGGAAATATTCCAATAAGGGTCCGGAAGGAGAGTAATATATTCTTTCACTTTCCTGCTGTTATTAATTCTCCTTCTTCCTAAAGCATAAGCAACTTTATTCATAAAATTGAAATAAGTATTTCCCTACTCGCTCCACTACATTCATATTTATTAATGACTCTGTATAGTACATATATGTTTACATACTTCTGATTACTATAACAACCTCCATTTCAATAGGGCCACCCGGTTTTTATCGGCATTTTATGGGTGTTTTTCCGGTCTTAACTAAAAATAAAAGAAAGACTTAAAATAGTTTATACTGTTTTGAGGGATTGCTTTACATGACCACATACACAGGAAGGCTACAACATGGGCTGCTTTCTCCACTGCTGCATTATAGACGTGAACAGTAGGAAACTTTACAAGTTAACCGGCAACACCAGAATTTCAACATTACAACAACAGTCAAACTATATGACTGTATGCAGTCTAATCCACAACTCAAAACCACCCGGTTTCTGGCCATGACGCGTGCATAGATATAAAATAAGAGGAGACTAAATGTTCTGTAAACAACCTCTGAAATACTCAGAACACTTTGATTAAAACCATCTCTGTGTTTGTTATTCGCAGAATGCTAGAATATATACTAGCAAAGACAGAAAAAGAAGAAGATATCACTTCACAATCAAAAGGCTAAATTAAACTTTATCACTACTGAAGACCTGAAAAATACCAGGTAAACAAGTCCTATTTACAGGAACATTATAAACTAAAATGCTCAAGTCAAGTTACAGCTTAATTACGAACTCATGTATCCTTAGCCATTAACAAAGTTTTAATAAGACCTCGGCAAGACTCTAATGGCCATCCTCAACCTAAATAAATACTGTATAATACAATTTACCTGACAGATACAGATGTTTTTCCATCAAATGAGGTATACCTCACGAAGCAACGCAATAGGGAGCAGAGGATCTATTGTCATTCCACTAGAAGAATTTAGAGAAGGCGGAGCATTTAAAGACTTTCATGCATCATGTCCCCCCACAGGTAAGCCTGTGTTAGCTAACTAAAGGGCTCCATCTAAAAGAGAATGAAGAAGTATAGGTTCCATACTGAAAAGGCAGTCTTATACAATTCATATGTATTTTTGTAGATTCAATGGTCCACACTGGGATTACTGACTAAGAATATGAAGGACTAATGAACCTCCTTGGAAACCGTTCTAAAGACTGCAGCCACTAACCAGACGAGATGATGCTTTTTCCTTATCCCAGACGGAAAGCATATTTTGGCCTATTGGTAAAGCTCATACCTATTTTCTATGTTTTGTCAACAGTTCTCCAGAATCTGCATAGTACTAACGACGAAGCACGGAAGACCAACTTAGATCACCCATAAAGTAACAGTGACCTATTATTATTCTCCTGAAGAATGTTCCTCATTAAACCAGTGAACAGAAACATGTTGTCAGCAAGATCTATCTAAATGTTTGTATTAGATCACTATATGTACTATTTTTGAGACAGCCACAGTTGAATAGAATATCCACTGAATCTTGAGCTATATATATTTACACATTTATAGAAAACCTGCAACTCAACTACAGGACCATTAGTAACTAGCACTTTATTTTATATTTTTTATGCTATGTTTAACACATGATATGTATATGAATTTGTAAAATCTAATTATGTTTTTAACTTGTTGTTTTGAATAAACTTATATAATTACTTAATGACCGACTTGTCTGGAGGACCTGTTGACATATCCATCTACCTTTCTATTGATTCATATTCTTACTATTCCCAAATAAAGGTAGGGATCTCACTATCTTTATAGTGCAAATTGGGATTCCCTATAATTATAAGTAGTACAAATCAAACAATGCAATGTTTATCATGATAAGACAAATGGATACTGTCTTTTAGATTTTTGGCTTATAACCTACTAAGACTTTCATACAAAAATTGTTTTTCTATCTCAACGTAACTGGCTCTTCACTGCAAAAGCTAGGAGATATATATATATATATATCATTGGCATGCACCGTTCCTGCGCATCACAATACAAATTTCCATAATGAAAGTGATCTTTTTCATGTTTATGCCACCTAATATGTCATTTGAAGCTGAACGTTTTATTAAAAAATGAACTCCCTGACAGGCTCTGTTCAAGAATTATGAGTGAAATAGTGAATCCCAATGTAACATTCATAGGCATTTTTGTTTCTCTGTGTTTCCAGGGCTGGGACGGTCTTAGATAACACATTCTGTTTTTCCAATTGTCAAGATTCCTTTCCTCAAGAAGGCCTGGGAAATTGAAATAGCAGATTGGACAAGACAGATGCACTGGCCAAGTTAGATTCCCATTATTTTTTAAGATGTTAAGCCCACCACACACAGATGCAGTCCATAAAGAAGCCTCCATAGAATGTATAGCAAATGTGGCCTTCCAGTGACCTAGTTACAGGACAGTCATTATGGCTCAACTTCACACAAATTCCAATTCCTTGAGAGGGGAATGTATCTATTTTCCATTTTGTTTGCTGGGGTTGGGGAGTTGAACAGAATATCACAGGTCAGAGTTCAGTCCTGGCTTCATGTAATTTGGTCCTATTCATAGTTGCAGCTTTTAAATTGATATCTTCCTGTTCCCCTAGAACAGAGGTCGCCAAACGGTTGAGCCTGAGCCTGAGCCTCTTCAGTCAGTCGCCCACACTGGAAATACTGAAAAATAAACACTTTTTTTTAGTTAAATTATTCAATGCTGTGTTTTGTGGCTATTTTCCTTGATCAGGATCCGAACCCTGGTCTACCCAATTGCGGGCAGAGAGCTTGGCTGCTGTGCCACGTGGAGCAGCTTTTAAACTCCCTGACAGATGTCAGTATCACGTTCTGCTTCTGCAGGCCGCCTGTAGTACCAGAGTTGGCCTTGTGCGCCCCCGACACTGTCTTGCTTAAGTAGGCTTCTCTTGTTTGCCAGAGATGTCAGAGGGGCTGGGGATCATGATCATTGTGACCACGCAATGAAAATATCACAGTAGCACTGCCGCTCGCCTAGAAATGTTCAAAATAATATTTCAAAAATGGTGCAATTTCTTTCATGTGGCTTCATTCCAAACTCCACACTGTACGTTTCCATTTTAAATCACTTCCATGACACAGGTACACCCACTTTTAGTACATTAAGCGATCCATAGACACGCTGTACAGTAGAAGCCTACCAGGGTAGCTCAGCAGGTTGACTGACCGATGCTGAGATGTTATATATTCAAAACTAAATGCCGTATCATAAGTGTTTCAAGGCGCGACGAGGCAAGGGAGGGGGAACAGAGAGAAGACAGACAATGATCCTACTAGGCCAGGTGTCATTCAGATCGCGCAAGTGCATGGGAAGGGGGAAGAAGGAAAGTGCGGGGGCGAGGGGACAGTGCAGTACATGGGATAATAACTAAATAACAATAAGTAGCATCCGGCTAGCTGGTGGCAAGTGCAAGGGTACTGCAGACATCAGGTGTCAAGTGCTAGTGGTGGAAATGTAGGGGTACAGAACAGTCCCTAAGTGAGGGGTGTTGCCAGGAAGGCAGTGCAGGTGTGTGACTGGGGCGAGGAGCTGGGCTTGGGAGAAGGGGGGGTTGCCAGATGACCAGTGCAGGTGACCAGTGCAGTTTCAGTATCGGCCAGGAAGTCAGCAGGAGAGAGGGGGAGAAAAGGCAGAAACAAAGAGAAAGGTTTTGAGGTGCTTCCGGAACCAGAGATGATTCTTTTCAAGTTTCAGGGAGGCAGGGAGGCTGTTCCAGAGGGAGGCCCCAGCCGAGGAAAGAGATCTACCACCAACTCGTTGCTTGGAGAAGCGTTTGACCCTGAGGGAGTTGGAGGCGGATGAGCGAAGAGCTCGAGAAGGAAGATAATTTGGAGGAGAGAGCTAAAGGTTTTGAGGCACAGGCCCCAGAAGGCTTTGTGGACAATACAGAGGGTTTTGAATTTAATCCTCGCAGCCACTGGGAGCCAGTGCAGAGATTTCAGTCCTGGAGAGATACGATCCCTGGGCTTGAGGCCAAGGACAAGTCTCGCAGTCCTGTTATGGATGAGTTGCAGAGGGCGGAGAGTAAAAGCAGGCAGATATAGAAAGAGGCTGTTGCAATAGTCCAGCCTAGAAAGGAGCGGAGCTCTGGAGACAGTGAGCTTCTGGGGGAAGGAGAGGAAAGGAAGAATGCCTCTGAGGAAGTGCAGCTGGTAGTGTGACTTCTTAGAGATGTCAGAGATGTGAAGAGAGAAGGAGAGTGTTGAGTCGAAGATGACCCCGAGGTTTTTAGCCTCACAGGTGGGAGCAGGAGGAGGGCCAAGGGAGGCTGGCCAGAGAGTGACAAGAAAGGAGGGAGCAGGTGTTCCAATGCAGAGAATCTCGGTCTTACTGGCATTAAGGCAGAGATCGTTGGAGGCACACCACTCCTGGATGGTGGACAGGCAGTCAGAGATGACGGAGGGAGGAGAGGTGGCTGAGGGTAGCCTGAAAATGACCTGATTGCCATCCGCATAGAACTGGAAGCATACAAAAAGTACTATAAAATCTGTTTGGCCAGGGTATGGGTTGGGCCGGTTGCTTGCTTGCTTATATTCATGATGGATGTGGGGATATTTCTGCCTCTGTAGTAAAAATCAAAAGTTGGCACCCATGAACCCACAGTTTAATTTCCTAAAAACTGCTGTCAGCACAACAGAAGCATTTATTTGTGATTAACCAGTTTGACAAACATTTAAGATCTTTAGAAAAATAACCTGTGCTAAAACACAGAGGGGCACACAAATAACAGAGTATGTGTGGTGTGTGACAAAAAAAAACATTTCAATGAAAACTAGTGAATACAAGCAGCATTTTTCAATTTGGAAATTACTTTTGTTTTTTTTATGGAAGTGTGAAATGCACATTTGGAAAACAATAGTGTGCCGAGCATGTAGAAAGCCTGCATAAAACGCAAAGGAAGGGAACACAAATTACAGGATATTTGTGTGGTAGTCCAACAAATATCTGTCTTTTTGAGACAGCTACTAATAAATAATAATGCAACAAAGAGGTTTTTGAAGTTCTTAATATAATCGTGAAGGGATATGTTATTCCATCTGTTTATAGAGATGAGATGATTGGGCCAAAATACTATTGGTAAACATTCAGAGGTTTATAAATATCCCCACCCCGATATCGCCCGCTAGTAGCTCTCCACTGTTGACCTCCACTACAAGTAGCTCTAGCTAATGTAAAGGTTGGAGACCCCTGCCCTAGATGTACAATTTTCCCTAACATGGTAGTTTATGTGTTTTATTTCCTTATCAAGGTCCCATCAAAGGTTCACATTGTCAACATATGTAGGTTTCATAACCATGGACCTTGATTTTTTGTAAAGGAAAATAAACAACGAAAAATGTGAACCCATTATTTCTGTCACTTTACAAGGCTGTGCTTTTTACCTTGAATTACGCTTGTTCTTCCTCTTAATAAAAGTTGCAGGATATTTTCTGGTACTTGAAAATATTTATCTATGCCTTGTCACTATACTTTTGTTTGATGGAAGTTGCAAATATTACACACCTTTCTTGCATGTGTGTTTTTTAAAGGCTGTGAGCAGACTGCAGCTTACTTGTTTTTTTTTAACACAGCATGGTGCTCAGGTATTGTTCTTTGAATAAGATTTCGCTACACTAAGAAAACTGCATTTCAGCCTCGTGCAATGAAGCTCACTGTATAATAAATTAATTGCAACTGCTTCCAGGAGGCACTTCACACCTGTGCAGCATCCCTGTGGATTGGAAAGGGGCTGCAGCCATCCATAAACTGAGTTTACCTCAACACCAAACAATAGTTTCTGGTTCTGAACTGCAGGTCCTGCATTTGCTCACTATATCATAATACCACACTGATGTTTTCACCCCGGAGATTTAGCCACAAACATACCTTTTGTCACCAGTACACCAATAACTTTGAAGTGGCAAATTATATTTTAGTTTATTCTGGTAGCCTGTTATGTTACTTTGTTATGTTACTCTATCACACTTGCTTATTGTATACATTTCTGATTTTAGTTTAGCAGATAATTTATCATTTCAGTGTATTTATTGTGACCTATTACTTGGAAATGCAATGCAGTGTCTTCATGGATAGTCCATCTTTCTTCTCATATCTGGAACCTGGAAGTGAGGTAAGCTTAATGACGAAAACAGTTCCCAATGTATGTGATGGAAATATATGGTACAAATGTCATGGTGCTCGAGATGCATTGTCCTGGGCACAAAGGCTTGCTAATTTTATACAGTCGCCCAGACCTTATGAAGGAAAAGCAATGGGGTTGAGGCATTCAATGGCTATGATATGATATGATAATTTATTTATATGGCGCCTATACACAATGTGTTTCAAAGCGCTTGAAGGCAAGGGAGGAAACAAGGAAAAATACAATGACATTCTTGCAGGCTATGAACAGTAAGGATGTGAAATTAACCATTGTACTCGGCCTAACGACATTTCAGATAGTGCAAGAGCTCAGACTTAGATAAGGAAGGGAGGGGGAGAGTGGGAAGGAAATGAAAACAGACAGGCGACTACTATATTAGGCCTTATTACATTTCTGGTAGAGCCGGAGAAAAACAAAAGGTGAGGGAGGGGGTGCAGAAAGGGAGGGGAGGAGCAAATCAAGCGACTATCATACTAGGCCTGATGACATTTTGGATAGTGCTTCAGGGTGGGTGGGGGATGTGGAAAAAACAAGTAATGGGAGGGGGAGGAAACAGACGAGGTTGCTATCATACTAGGCTCAGGGACAATTCTGATTGAGTAAGTGCATAGAAGAAAGTAAGGGGAGGAGGGTAGGAGACAGGAAAATGGAGAAAGGAAGAGGAGGAGAGAATAGAGAGTAAGCAGTCAAATAGAGTGAAGAAGCAAGAGGGGAGAGCAAATCCAATTGCAGAAGTCAGTAGTAACACATAATATTGCAAGCTAGGATATGTTGGATTGGTGGGGGCTGGCCAGGGCCCCCACCCGCATTCACACACAGCCACACACTCGCGCCGAAGGAACCACGCCGGAGACGTGTAGTACGTTCGGGTCCCCGGCGCCAACTGCCAGAGGACCGTCTTTATTAACATGGCGCATGCGCGAGCCTCGGTCCCGCTCGCGCATGCGTACAACGGCGTAGTCACTACGCAACATCCCTCCTTTTCCCCCAAACAAGGAACCTTAACAACCAGTACGATCAACAATAACAATTTCAAACTTTAACTGACAGTCTGTCACTGGTTACGAGGCAGAGTCCATAATAAAGTCTTGGAACCATGCAGCGGCTTGGGCCCCGCCCGGCTCGGGTAACTGCGTGCCTCAGCTGTGGGCACCTCTGGTGTCCCAGGAGTCTCTGGTGTTCCATCGTTTCTCGTTGACGATCCTGTGTCATGTTCTGGGCCCCGCATGACGCTTTCTTCCGGGTTTGGCGCCGCCTCTATGCGCTTGAAGAATGATGCATTCCTGGTGACTGTCCCTCGGGCATTGGCTGCTGTGACCATGGATCCCTTGACGTGGGTCACCCCCAGCGGCTGTGTTTCGTACGGCAACAACAACTTTCCTTCCGACCTCCGATTCCGCACCAGCACGGTGTCCCCCACTGCAATCACTTTATCCGGTAGTCCCCGCCGTACCGACTCTCTCTCGTTCTGGGCAGCCCTCTCTGCTCGCACCCGGTTGTTGTCAATCTCTCCCCGACATCGACCTTCAACTTCGGGCAACAGTCCTCGTGGGGCCCGTTTGAAGAGGGCCTCTGCTGGCGCGACCCCAGTAGATTGATGCGGGGTCATGCGGTATTCACGTAGGAAGTCAAACAGGTTGCGCCGGAGGTCCTCCCCTCCATTCAGCGATATGCGGAACACTTTATTGAGCGTCCGCATGAAGCGTTCTACCTCCCCATTCGCTCTGGGCCAGAGTGGGGTAACTTTCCGATGTTTTATCCCCCTTTCCTCACAATAGTGAGAGAACTGCTGCCCCTGGAATGGTGCTCTGTTGTCCGAACATATCTCAAGGTGGAAACCAGGGGTGGCAAACATCTTTTCCATGGCCAGGATGGTGTGGTCGCTGGCCGTGGATTCTACCAGCTCCACCTCTGGATAGCGTGACCACTGGTCCGTCACTGCCAAAAAGTACATTCCCCGGCCCGTGGACCCGAAGTCTGCATGCACTGTCCCCCAAGGGCGGTCACTCCTCTCCATGGCCTGAATGGGTGGCCCCCTCTCCACTGGACTGGCTGCCTGGCAGGGGATACAAGCCTTCACAAATTCATCAACCCTGCTCTCCAGGTCCGGGATCCACACCTTCAACCTGAGGCGTGCCTTCGTCTTTGCCATCCCCTGGTGCCCTTTGTGGGTGAGCTGCAGCACTTTGCCCACCAGTGCCCTTGGAATTACTATTTGGTGGCCCCTCAGCAGGAGACCGTCCTGTGCCACCGACAGCTCGTGGCGTGCCCTTCAGAGCACTTGCAGGTCCTTTTGGGCGCTGTCCTCCCCCCTTCACGAATTGTTCATGAGGACCTCACGCCATTCCCCGGTGGCCAAAGCTTCTTTTATTCTCAGGAATGCTTCATCCGCATTGGATTCGTCCGCAATCTCTTGGTGCGCTAGAGCGACGGGTAGCGCCGATTCGACCACGAGGTGTATGGCTTCCACGCAGTCTGCTACCTCCAGCAAGTCCCTGGGTCGCACAGCTCCTGGATGACGGGACAGATAATCTGCGGGGTTGTGTGTGCCTGGACAATACAGCAACTTGACCCCGTACTCCATGAGCGAAAGCATCCATCTCTCTATGCGGGGTGGTGGCTTGGACAATGCTCCTGACATGATTGGGATCAGGGGCTTGTGATCCGTCACAACAACTAATGGCTTCCCTAGAATGTAAATCCGAAAATGCTTGCAGCCCCATAATATGGCCAAGGCCTCACGCTCAATTTGTGAATAGCGCCTCTCAGTCTCGGTGAGAGCCTTGCTGGCATAGGCAATGGGTCGCATGGTCCCCTGAGGGTCTGCCTGCATGAGGACTGCTCCCAGTCCTACCAGGCTGGCGTCGACCATGATCTCTGACTCCCGGTCCGGGTTGAAATAGGCCATTGTCTCTTGCCCCGACATGGCGTTCTTGATGGCGGTGAACACCCTCTGTTCCTTCCCGGTCCAGGTCCAGGCCACGTCATTTCTAGTGAGTGCCCGCAGGGGTTCTGACAAGGAGGCCAAGTCGCGAATAAATCATCCACAGTAATTGACCATCCCCAGGAAGCTCCTTATTTCCACGGGGGATCCCGGTGGGGCTGCCTATTGAATGTCCTTCACCTTCTCCAGATCTGGGGAGATGCCCCCGGCGTGAAACACGAACCTAGGAAATTCCAGTCTGTCCTTCAAGAATTCACATTTTTGTTTATGTAGGGTCAGTCCTAGGCCGCGCAATCTCTCGAGGGTGTTCTCTAGACGCTTCAGGTGCTCTGCTTCTGACCTAGCAAACACCAGGATGTCGTCCGACATGTTGATTACCCCCTTGAGTCCCGACAGGGCCCCCCTGATGGCATTTTGGAAGACTTCCACTGCGGACGCGACCCCGAAACTGAGCCTCTTATACTGGTATAACCCCTCGTGAGTCGTAAAGGTGGTAATGTATCTCGACTCGGGGTGGAGCTCCAGCTGGTGGTAGCCAGATCTCAGGTCCAGCTTCGAGAAGACTCTCGCCCCTTGGAGCTAGCCAACAATGTCATCTAGGGTGGCCGTGAGGTGATGTTCCCTTTTGATTGCCATATTAGGCAACCTCATGTCCACGCAGATGCGGACTGCACCCGGCTGTTTGGGCTTTGGGGCCACCACGATCGGAGAGACACAAGGGGTAGGGCCTTCCACCCTCTCGATGATGTCTAGGTCGACCAGTGTCTGCAACTCCTTTTCCACCTGTGCCCGCAGGTGGAACGGGATACGGTGATGCTTGAGCGCTGTAGGTCTCACCGACCCATCAATGTGCAGTCGTATAGGGTCGGCCTTTAACTTCCCTATGCCTTGGAAAAGCATGTCAAAACGTTGTAGCAGGCGCCCCAGGTCAGCATGATACAACGCAAAAGTGAAGTGCACAAGGTTCAGCGCTTCAGAAGCAGCACAGCTTAAGAGGGAGTGCGGGCTCACACTTGTGACGAAGAACCTCGCTTTTATCTTGCTCTGTCCGTGGGACACCGGTGCCACAAACACTCCTTGGAGGGGAAGTGGCGAGGCTCCCCCAAATATGTATATCCGCGCTGTGGATCCTGTCAATTCTGGCGGGACTGGGAGTGCTTCATAATGTTCGGTCGCTAGCACACATACCGACGCCACCATATCTATGAGGACCGTGGTGGGGACTTCTCTGATGTTTACAGTGCACGTCGGTTGTCGGCTACCTCCGGGGCCCTTGGCGATGCTTGAAATGAAGAAGATTTCTTCCTCTTCCTCTTCCTCCTCTGCGATGTTCAGGTCCTACATGCCTTGCTCAACAACCGACATGCCCCTCACCCTCCGGGTTTCGTTCCCGCCAACTATCGCTGGTCCTCTTGAGGCTGCTGCTGGCGCGGTTGCCCTGTACGCCCTAGCATAGTGTCCTGGTGTGCCACACCGGCCACAGACCCTCGGTTTGGCTGGGCACTCCCCCACGTGCGGCAGGTCATACCCGCAGTAGGAGCACGACGGAGCACTGCCCGATGCTGGAGGGCCATCTTCTCTCTTTGGTGTCCATCTCACCCTCCCTGGAGTAGAGCGTCCGATCGCAAATGCCTCTTCCCCCTTTCCAGAGTGCGTGGATCCATTCATCTTCACCCCCCCTGGCCTCTGCCAGTTCATAGGCTCTCCCAGTGTCCAAAATCTGCTGCAGGGTCAACCCAGGCTCTCTCAAAACTTGCATCCTCAGCTTCCCCAAACTGCACCCCTGCAGCAGCTGGTTGCGAAAATGGTCTCGAAGAGCTTGCTTCACGGCGGCGTATGTGACCACTGGGATGTTGAGAGAGTCATATATTCTGTGGACCTACGTCCCTGCACAGTACACCTGGATGGCGATCCTCGCCTCGTCATCCATTTCCCCTGAGACTCTGAAAAACATTTCTAGTTTTTTGACACATAGGAGCCATTTCGGCCCCAATTTGGATGGCGGGCCGTGGTGTCAAATTCGGGCATGTGGGCCAGAGTACTGTGCATCCTGTGTGGGACTGGGGCGAGGGCACCCTCCTCTTCTCCTTCCTCACCCATGGCAGTGTCAGGTACTCACAGGATGTTGTTGTCCTCTGCGGGTGACGGGGTGATCCGGCACCCAGGCGAAAAATTGTGGAACCCGGTCTGATGGGTCCACGTGTGAATCAGCGTCCAGCACCCTCACCAGTGCTCTCTTCTTTCTTTTATATATTTTTTTTTGTGCCACAGCCCTGCAGCAGGCTAGGGCTTTGGAAGGTCCCAAATATTTGCCAAAAGGTTTGGGGGATTGCAGCCGGCGCACGAGCACCCTCCCGGGTCGCAACCACTGCAATTCACGTGCAAATAAGGATGGCCGCCGCCGTGCGTGTAAGTCCGTGCTGACATGGAGCAACGTTCTCTTCCTCCAACGCCGTCGGAGCGGAGAACTGCTTCTGAGTCGTCTTCATCGCCACTGTTGGTGGGGGCTGGCCAGGGCCCCCACCCGCGTTCACACACAGCCACACACTCACGCCGAAGGAACCACGCCAGAGACATGTAGTACGCTCGGGTCCCCGGCGCCAACTGCCAGAGGACCGTCTTTATTAACATGGCGCATGCGCGAGCCTCGGTCCCGCTCGCGCATGCGTACAACGGCATAGTCACTACGCAACAGGATACAAGATGGGAACAGCATGATTCATGGCCACCATGAGTAAAAAATGCAAAGGAAGTCCAGTATGAGAGTTGATAAAGGGTGACGCACCGTAAATCAATGAATTCTATATAAGTCAAATCCAACATTGGCCACAAGACAGTGATGGTGAAACCAGAATGTATCAGGACAGACCACTGCAGAAGTAGGCTGGAGGAGGAGGGGGAACCGGGTAGAACAATCAAGCAAAACAGGGAAGACCTGTGTGCGAGATGGGGGCACAAGGGAACATCATGGGTGACAGAGGGGGTGGGGATGGCCTGTGGGGACAGAGGGAGTAAACACGTGTTGGTGCATGCTTACCTGCTCTCTAAGCATGGGTTCAGGCCCTGGGTTCTCCTGGTCCGAACAGGTTCAACCAGGAATTTCCCTTTTCTTTGTCTGACCTTCACTTCGGACACTGGGGCGAGAGACACCCTTGATCTACGAGTTAAGAGCAGAAAGGAAGAGGCAGGGCTCAGAAGGTGGGTGGGGCTTAAGCCAGGTGACCTATATCCATTTGCACCTGCTCCCCATCTGCAAAGGATAAGAAGCTGGAGGGCTCCTTAGGTAGGGAAAAAGAGTTGGAACCAGGAAGGCACCGGGTGGGCAGGGCTTGCTAAGTGGAGAAAAAGAGCAGCAACCTGGCAGGCACTTGGTGGGCGGGGCTTAGGCCAGGTGACCTAGATCCACTTGCACCTGCTCCCGATCTGCAAAGGAAAGAGGCTGGAGGGCTCCTTAAGTAGGGAAAAAGAGCAGCAACCAGGAAGGCACCAGGTGGGTGGGGCTTGCTAACAGGGGAAAAAGAGCGGCAACCTAGAAAGCACCAGGTGAGCAGCCCTTAGGCCAGGTGACCTATATCCACTTGCACCGGCTCCCCATCTGCAAAGGGAAAGAGGCTGGAGGGCTCCTTACATAGGAAAAAAGAGTGGCAACCAGGAAGGCACCAGGTGGGTGGGGCTTAGGCCAGCTGACGTAGATCCATTCACAACTGTTCCCCATCTGCAAAGGAGAAGAGGCTGGAGGTTTCCTTAAGTAGGGAAAAAGAGCAGCAACCAGGAAGGCACCAGGTGGGCGGGGCTTGCTAAGTGGGGAAAAAGAGCAGCGACCTTGAAGGCACCATGTAGGTGGGGCTAAGGCCAGGTGACCTAGATCCACTTGCACCTGCTCCCGATCTGCAAAGGAAAGAGGCTGGAGGGCTCCTTAAGTAGGGAAAAAGAGCAGCAACCAGGAAGGCACCAGGTGGGTGGGGCTTGCTAACAGGGGAAAAAGAGTGGCAACCTAGAAAGCACCAGGTGAGCAGCGCTTAGGCCAGGTGACCTATATCCACTTGCACCGGCTCACCGTCTGCAAAGAGAAAGAGGCTGGAGGGCTCCTTACATGGGGAAAAAGAGTGGCAACCAGGAAGGCACCAGGTGGGTGGGGCTTAGGCCAGGTGACGTAGATCCACTCGCAACTGTTCCACATCTGCAAAGGAGAAGAGGCTGGAGGTTTCCTTAAGTAGGGAAAAAGAGCAGCAACCAGGAAGGCACCAGGTGGGCAGGGCTTGCTAAATGGGGAAAAAGAGCAGCCACCTTGAAGCCACCAGGTGGGTGGGGCTTAGGCCAGGTGACCTAGATCCGCTTGCACCTGCTCCCCATCTGCAAAGGAAAAGAGCCTAGAGGGCTCCTTAAGTAGGGAAAAAGAGCAGCAACCAGGAAGGCACAAGGTGGGCAGGGCTTGCTAAGTGGGGAAAAAGTGCGGCAACCTGTAAGGCACCAGGTAGGTGGGGCTAAGGCCAGGTGACCTAGATCCACTTGCACCTGCTCCTCATCTGCAAAGGAAAAGAGGCTGGAGGGCTCCTTAAGTAGGGAGAAAGAGCGGCAACCAGAAAGGCACAAGGTGGGGGGTCCTTTCTAAGTGCAGAAAAAGAGCAGCAACCTGGAAGGCACTAGGTTGGTGGGGCTTAGGGCCAGGTGACCTAGATCCACTTGCACCTGATCCCTATCTGCAAAGGAAAAGAGGCTGGAGGGCTCCTTAAATAGGAAAAAAGAGCGGCAACCAGGAAGGCACCAAGTGGGTGGCTCTTTCTAAGTGGGGAAAAAGAGTGGCAACCTGGAAAGCATCAGGTGGGTGGGGTTTAGGACAGGTGACCTAGATCCACTTGCACCTGCTCCCCAGCTGCAAAGGAAAAGAGGCTGGAGTGCACCTTAAATTGGGAAAAAGAGTGGCAACCAGGAAGGCACCAGGTGGGCATTGCATGCTAAGTGGGGAAAAAGAGCAACAACCTGGAAGGCACCAGGTGGGTGGGGTTTAGGCCAGGTGACCTAGATCCACTTTCACCTGCTCCCCATCTGAAAAGGAAAAGAGGCTGGATAGCTTGTTAAGTAGGGAAACAGAGCGGCAACCAGGAAGGCACCAGGTGGGCGGGGCTTCCTAAGTGGGGAAAAAGAGTGTCTACTTGGAAGGCACCTGGTGGGGGGGGGCTTAAGCCAGGTGACATAGATCCACTTGCACCTGCTCCCCATCTCCAAGGGAAAAGAGGCTAGAGGGCTCCTTAAGTAGGGAAAAAGAGTGGCAACCAGGAAGGCACCAGGTGGGCGGGGCTGGCTAAGTGGGGAAAAAGAGCAGTAACCTGGAAGGCACCACCTAGGCGGGGCTTAGGCCAGGTGACCTAGATCCACTTGCACCTGCTCCCTATCTGCAAATGAAAAGAGGCTGGAGGGCTCCTTAAGTAGGGAGAAAGAGCGACAATCAGGAAGGCACCAGGTGGAGGGTCCTTGTTAAATTGGGAAAAAGAGCAACAACCTGGAAGGCACTAGGTGGGCTGGGCTTAGGCCAGCTGACCTAGATCCACTTGCACCTGCTCCCCATCTGCAAAGGAAAGAGGCTGGAGGGCTCCTTAAGTAGGGAAAAATAGCGGCAACCAGGGAGGCACCAAATGGGCAGGCCTTGATAAGTGGAGAAAAAGAGCAGCAACCTGAAAGGCACCAGGTGGGCGGGGCTTAGGCCAGGTGACCTAGATCTACTTGCACCTGCTCCCCATCTGCAAAGGAAAAGAGGCTGGAGGGCTCCTTAAGTAGGGAAAAAGAGCAGCAACCAGGAAGTTAGCAGGTGGGCAGGGCTTAGGTTAGGTGACCCAGATCCACTTGCACCTGCTCCCCATCTGCAAAGGAAAAGATGCTGGAGGGCTCCTTAAGTAGGGAAAAAGAGCGGCAACCAGAAAGGCACCAGGTGGGCGGGGCTTGCTAAGTGGGGAAAAAGAGCAGTCCCCTGGAAGGCACCAGGTGGGCAGGGCTTAGGCCAGGTGACCTCGATCCACTTGCATCTGCTCCCCATCTGCAAAAGAAAAGAGGCTGGAGGGCTCCTTAAGTAGAGAAAAGGAGCGGCAACCAGGAAGGCACTAGCTGGGTGGGGCTTGCTAAGTGAGGAAAAAGAGCGGTAACCTGGAAGGCATCAGTTGGGCGCAGCTTATGCCAGGTGACCTAGATCCACTTTCACCTGCTTCCTGACATGGTGCTGAGGAAATTAAATGTAAATTACAAGCCATGCAAATGTGCTATTCTGGATAGGTATCACTTTGCCATTGTGGCACAGAAAGCACAGAAGATTGTCAATTAGTGTATCATCTTGGCACTTAGCTCTTTCCTGAAACATAAGTGACAAATATGAAAACATGTTTTTGATCAATTCTTAGTAAAATTATATGATATGAAATGAAAGGTTATTTATAATGCGCTATATCCCCATAGGATTCCAAGCGCGGACCTGGGGAACAAACCTGTGATGCCCCCTGTCATCTTGCTTTCAAGGCGAGCATGTTTCCCCTGAGCTATCCTCCCGAGACAAGAGCTGACAACATGTGCTGACATGAGAGCTAGCAAGGAGTTGTGGGACAAGGATGATCCTACAATCAATGAGGCCACCTACATTTTAAAGCAGGAAGAGCACAGAATCGCCGGGATTGCTGAATTAAGAAAATGGCACAGGGGCATTTTATCTATTAAAGAGGTCCCTGAAAAACAAAAAGAGGCTTTAGTGTAAGAAAAAGACTGACAAAAGAGTGTGATGGGTCAGATGCAGATGACAATGAAGAAATAGCCATTGAGTGTGAAACTGTTGGCAGAGGACATGCAGTGACCATGCATGCTTGATGTGACAGTGAATTTGAAGATGTTGACGACAATGAAGATTGCCCATGCTGAGAGCGCTGGACAGTCTTGATTCTATTAAAGACAAGGAGGTGAGCATTATGCTTTCTTTCTTTATTACTGCCAATCAGCACTTTCAAATTCAAACATTTTTTTAAAAAAAATGTTTTAACAAATTTAACAAACTCATTAACATTTTGTTCATGTCCGTTTTCTTGAACTAAAAGGGTTGTTAGTTTGTGCTCTTACAAAAAAAATGTCTCTGAATGGACTACTGAATCCCATGAATCCCTGCTTTCTTGTAGTCCTGCCTGAAACAGCTCCTTGTCCAATCAGGCTCTGTCCTCCGTTATATGAGCCCCTTCAAGGCGACATTCCTCTGCTTTCTTCGGTGATGAACAACTAATCAACTTTAAACCGCAACTACCAACTTCAACTGACTGAACTGCAGCCCCTGAACTTTAACATTCCAATGGAACTAGGCTTGAGTTGCTCTTTTTCCCCACTTGCTCTTGACGATGTAGATCTCTCATGTCTGTTTCTGATCTTCCCCTGCAATCAATAGACAAATAGTCATAAGGGTGGGTTCTACTTCTTCCATGTCATTTAGGTTGCAACAACAATATCCAAACTTTTCTTTACGCATCTAATATTACGTATAACCGGGTGGGATGTAATGCTCGCCTCCTTGTCTTTAATAGAATCAAGACTGTCCAGCGCCCTCAGCATGGGCAATCTTCATTCTATGGCGAGACAGGAGGCAAGCATTATGCTTGTTCAAAGCTATCAATTACTGTATTCGCTATCTGGGAGATAGGCTTGAAATAAAAGGTTTTGAATGTAGATTGATTAGACCAGTCCGCAGCTTTCATAATGTCTTGCAATGATACTCCTGCTGAGAATGCCCTAGAAGCCATCGCGCCCCTTACAGAATGAGCACCAAACTGCTCTAAATCAATGCCTGCCCAGTGCATGACTTCCCTGACCCACCTAGCTATAGTGGCTGTCGCTACTGCGTGAAATGGTTTCCTACGTGCGATCAAGAGCTGAGTAACCCCTCTGGGACTGTACTGAGCTGTAGCGGCTTTGTAATCTTTAATGCATTGCGCCACGCATAGTTTTTATGTTATAGGGATAATATGGGTATGAAATAATTGATGAATGTGACTTTGTCCTATTTGCTATGTTGAATGCCACTCCTTCCTGGTAAAATATCTTTCTGTCCACTTCTAAGGCCTTCACGTCTGATACCCTCCTGCAAGCTATGAGGCAAAGAAGCATCGCTTGATTCCCTGATAGCTGTGATTGTGAGAGGGAATTGTTATGTGGCCATGCCAGGAACAGCTTAAAGACTTCCTGTACATCCCAGCGAGCTGTGTATTTGGGACGTGGGGGTTTTCTCATCTTGATACCTTTTAGAAGTCTTAAAATCATTGGCTGCTCACCTATCGGTGCTCCTTCTACTTTATCATGGCCTGCTGAAATGGCCGACCTATACACTCCAATAGTCCTATATGCTGCACCTTCCGCAAAGCGCTGCGCTAGGAAATTGAGTACCTGTACTACAGGGGCTGAAACGGGATTAGTATCAATTCCCTCGCAGAATGCGCTCCAGCGCTTCCACGCGGCACCATGGCTCCTGATGGTAGACGGTGCCCACGAGTCCCTGATACACTTAGAAGCGAGTTGCGAATTTCCTGGCAGATGCCATCTCTGCCCGAAACCCTGCAAGCCATCAGGCGGAGTGTGTCCCCCATGACTAGTGGATGGAATTGCCCGTTCGGGTCCCGAAGGATGTCCACCCTGTGAGGAATCACTCTCGGGAAATCCATAGAAAGTTCCATCACTACTGGAAACCACGGCTGCGATTTCCAGATCGGAACAACTAACACCAACTCTGCTTGTTCTCTGCAAACTTTCGCCAGAACTCTCGTTATCATCGCAAATGGGGGAAAGGCGTAGTGAATTGCTCCCTTCCACTGCTGCAGGAAAGCGTCTGTGCCCGCTGCCGCTGGGTCTATCCTCCAACTGAAAAATGTGGGTATCTGAGCATTCAGCCTGAATGCGAATAGGTCAGTGTCTAGGGGACCCCATAAGGTCTGGAAAAGCTGAAAAACCTCTGCCGGGATACTCCAGTCTCTGTAGTCTACCAAATATTGCGAATTCCAGTCCGCTATCGTGTTTTGAACTTCTGGCAAGTATTCTGCTGATACCGATATTTGTTGTCTCAGGCAATAGTGCCAAAAATCTTTTGCCAACTCAGCCAACATCCTGGAGGAGGTCCCTCCCAGTTTGTTGATATAACGGACTGCCGATATGTTGTCCATTTTTAGAAGTACGCAGCATTTGGCTCGGTCTTTGGTAAAGGCCTGCACTGCAAAAGAGCCTGCCAGAAGCTCTAGGCAGTTTATGTGGAGCGATAGTTCCATTGCGGACCATTTCCCTCCTGTTTACAAGGAGCCGCATTGCGCCCCCCACCCCACTCTGCTCGCGTCTGACTCCATGACGATGTCCGGGTTATCTCCAAAAATGGCCCTGCCATTCCAGGCTTCCATGTTTTGTAACCACCAGTGGAGTTCTGTGATGGCCTCCTGGTAAAGTGTTACTAACTGATGGTAGCCTAGCCCTCCCCTGAGGTGTCTTATCTTCAACCTCTGCAGTGCTCTGTAGTATAGCGGACCGGGGAAAATAGCTTGAAAGGAAGCTGCGAGTAATCCGACTATCCGAGCTAGGATGCGAAGAGACACTACTTTCTTCGCTACTATCGCTCTTAGCTCCTTTTTTATACCTTTTATCATTGCTGCAGGAAGCTCTAGTGTGGCCTTCTTGGTATCTATCATGAAACCCAGAAAGTCCATCCTCTGCGATGGGATCCGCTCTGATTTTTCTTCGTTTATGACGAAGCCGAGGGAGGTCATGAGTTTGCACACCCATGATGCTTGGTCTCGTAGGCTGGCGGCGCATTGTCCCAATATGAGGATGTCGTCCAGGTATAAGATCATCCTGAACCCCCTCTACCGAATAGCTGCTGCTACCGGGCGCATGATTTTTGTGAACGCCCATGGTGCCGAAGTTATGCCGAAGGGCAGGCAGGTGAACCTCCAAATGTCCTCTCCCCATCGAAAACGGAGATATCTCCGGTGATGAGTCGCTATCGGGATCAAAAGATTGGTGTCTTTCAGGTCTAGCCTGACTAACCAATCTCCTGTTCTGAGAAGGTCCCTCAGGAGGTGAATCCCCTCCATTCGGAAGTGTCTGTACACTACCCACTCGTTCAAGTTCTTTAAATGTGGCTGCGTTAGGCCTGAGGAAAATGCCTGGCTGGGGGTGTGATACCAGCAGTGTTTACATAGAATGATGTGGAGTAAGCGGCGGATGTTGGTATGAGAACAGTTATACCGAATGTTGTCATAGTATCTCTGTGTTCTAGTTGAGTGGTGATGTAAGGAGAGAGTAAGCATGGTGGTGTGATATGATTAATTATATGCTCTTTCAATGAGCACACTTCTAAATGCAACTTTCCCAGAGAGGGTACTGGGCTGTTGGACTGTCTAAAATGACATTTGCAAGTATGAGTACTGCAGGCTGCTTTCAGTAGGGGATGACTTGGGGAACATTGATAACTGTGGTTTCAGCAGTACTTGAAGACAGGAGCATTGTTGATGGTGGTTGGCTATAGGGAAGGATGGCCATATATGTTGAATGATAAGTAGCACACTGCAGCATTGATGAAGGTTGGGTGGTGGCATATAGGGCCTGGCCTTGAGCTGTATGTGGGCAATCTGGTGCTAACATCGTTTCCTGCTGCTTTTCCAGTCGATATACGAGTGGCATGAAATTTCACTCAAATCACAGACATATATATGTATGTGCATATAGGATTACAAACGGGCATGTCAAACTGTGAAGTGCGGCTAATGCAGAGCAGTGTATGCTACTGTTTACTATATCAAGGATTAGCTTATGCTGTAGTTAAAGCAACATCAATGTGTTATCACGTGATGCATTTTACAGTACAGAATCGAATAGAATTGCATTCTTTGGATAATGGAGACTGGTTAGTTATGCCTGACGCCCTCTGCACCAAGATGTGAAACAAGCAAGTTTCATTGTCTTTGCTACAGTATCTATGGCCAAGGTGGGTGAAAATATTGCATTTCAATCTATTAAGTGCAAATCAAAAAAATAAAGTCATACCATCCGCGTGATATAAACATCATTCCTTTTCATTCAGAAATATTCAGTACAAGGTTAACCACCATAAAATGCAAAGACAATGGATGATATCCCCCATTCAGCAGCAAGGACAGGAAAACATGAAAGAACGAGTCAGAATGTATCAACCCCCAAATGCAGACACAGGGCACATGCATTCTATCAAAAGCATAGTGAACTAAAGGCTCCAGAAGGTGTGAATGACCGACAAAGGCAAAAGCTAGAGTGGCTAACGTTGCATGTCATAATAATCTGTGACAATAGTACTTACATCTCACCTTTAATAAGTGCCCTTGTTATTTCCAGGGCATGTATCTGACGGTCTGCATATGGTGATTCAAGGGGTGCTCCACCATAAATAGTCCAACATAAATAAAACAGTGAGTAATGATGCTTCCTTCAAGTCAAACTGCTATATTGCCCATTGGAACATATCATATATTAGGTGGGTGTCTCAGGGTAAGGATTACATATCTGCATAATGGCATGGTTGTGTTCTGTCTTTGGGAGATCGAATCATACAGAAGGGTCCACATCCTTTTAGGGATGGGATGAGGCCTTCTTGAATGATAGAAAATATGTGAATATCCAAATATTGCAAGGTCAGACTCGCCAAATACAGTATGTAATGGGATTCCCTCAATTGATTTCCTGTTTACCTTATCACATACGATTGAATGCAGAAAAGGCGTGCATATGTGATTGTGTTTGTTCTGATGCCTGGTCACATAATGCACCAGCACAAATACATACAATATAAGAGCATGTTTGCTGGGTGACCCCCATTATCTTATCTATTACCGCTGACATCACACCTCAGATAGATGGATTCATTGGACAGCAACACAGGTTGCCATCTGAAACATTATTGTGAATACGTACAGAGCTAAGAAGGCAATGTGTAAGGAAATAGTTCACACCTTCTAGGTCGAGTTGCCTGTGAACTCCAAAACTTTGTTAACTTGCTCTCCACCCCTGTGGAAGTCAAATCAATCAAATTAATGGTGTCCTCCACCATAGTCAGTGTTCTATCAAACTCATCTATTGTTTTATGTGGAACATCTACTCATGCCATGAGCATCTGCTCCCCTTGGGCAGCCATGCTATTATGATTCTGGTATGCTCACACTCCATGTGTGATTTTGTAGAGAAGTTCCTAAATATGGCCTGCACTCCAGCCACTCATGTCGAAATGCCAGAAGCATACTCGCCAAGATATGTGACATATAAGGAGCAAATTAATCAACAGAGAGCCACGGTGGGGCTCTGTCCAGTACCCATCAGAGGGACATGTATACCTATTGAAGCACCAATAACCAGACAATCGTGGGCTGCAAGTTATCCACTGAGACAACCATACCAGCAGATGACACGATACGAAGACTACTTACAGACTGTCCCCGAAGAGGCGGACAGAACCTTAATGGAAGGTAATTGGTGACGATATAAGAGCCTAAACGTGACGTACAGACAACCATAAAATGAAGAGCAAAAGAAGGTACACAAGGATGAACTGTAAAAGAATAATGATGTGACAAACGTATAAGAAGATACCGTGTTGCAGCACAAAGAACGTACCCAGGATCGAATCGTGCAACTGACTGAATGCATGTAAATAGGCTTGGAACGCAAGAAGCAAGGTAAACGACACTGCTTGCAATGCTTAGTAGAAAAATAGAGCGGCATGCACCAATTATATCTCTACCTCAAAGAAGCACGCTATATGAGTGCGACTCCATTTTGTAAAGCAGAACTAAGCCCAGGCTGCAAAGGGGCTACCAAGGCTGAGATTCATATTCCAGCTAAAGCCAAAAGGGAAGAGCGGAATCGAAACTCAGCAAGAAGTAGCTCATGCTTGGGAATTCGAGGTCAACTCCAGGAAGGGAGGAGAGCGGCTACTCTGAAGACTCAAAACGTCAGAACATGACTGCCAGCCAGTGAAGGTCGAGATAAGAGGCCCCGGGCTGAACAAAGAATCAAATATACGAATAGAAGGAAAAAGAAGCAGATTCATGGTGAACAGACACGTGACCAGCCAAGGGCAAAGAGGTACCAACGTCTGATGTCACCCAGAACCCAAGGATGCCATAACTTTTCCTGATAAAAACTACAATTTCGAGGCCATCCTCAGCCGACTAATTGACACATAGGCCTAAAGGTACTGATTGATGGAAGGGAGGCAGGGTGAATCTTGGGGCACTCCGCATCTGGGTGTCTATTCTGAATGCTGCTAATTAAAGTGGAGATTTATGTCTAGGGGTGTAACCCACCCAATCACAATGTACGAAATAATCTAGGGTCCTATAGCTTGTAGAACCAATAAGACGACGTAGTTGTAGTGGCGTCTATCACAAGTGATGTAGTGGGATGGGCGTAGACGGCCACTCGATAAGAATTATCCAATCCGCATGCTCTGTTACCATATACAGATATAGCACCTATACTTAAGTTACCTTTCCGACTAATAGAAATTGCATGACAAACTTATGAGTTTTTCACGTCAATTATTACGAGAATTTGCTATAAAAGTTACTGTTTGCATGAAGAAGTTGGGAGTTGAAGCGAGACAGGCAATCGCACCATTGATGATTACCATTTCTTTCCCCATTTTTTGTACTTGTCATTAAACAGACTTCCCTTTGCCAAACCTTTGAGTTGTCCTTATTGATGTGTGTCGGAGTAAATGAATCATGCACCCTAACCTCCTCAAGGTGCAGCTATCTTGTTTTACAGGTACTAGAGGGCGAGTTCTGACCTATGGGCCCGTCAGAGGATGCTCTGCCCTCCTGTACACTTTCTCACCAGTAGTTTTAACCGCAGTTCCAACTATACAGTGTGCTGGTCTGACGTAAACAGAGCAACGCTAGTGGATAAGATTAATTCTAAACCTTCCAGCCATCAGCTCTTTGTTTTTGCTATGTCACCCCGAGTGGGATGGGTATGCCCAGACGTGGGTCCCATGCCTGCTGGGTCTAGAGACCCAAGCTACTCCTCACTGATGAGGCTCAAAAAGGCCGAAACATGTTTGGGGGTGCTTGTGGTCTCGTGCAGAAGGGATGTGACCTAGCAGTTCGGGCTGGACTGCCCCTTTTGGGGTGGGCCAAGTCTGATTTGCATATGGTCTTTCCCCTTCTGTAATGGTTTGGCAGGTGAAGAACGATGGTCTGGAGGGTTGCCAAGAGCAACGCCAATGGTTAAGATTAATTCTAAACCTTCCAGCCATCACCTCTTTGTTTTTGCTATGTCACTCCGAGTGGGACGGGTATGCCCAGACGTGGGTCCCGTGCCTGCTGGGCCTAGAGACCCAAGCTACTCCTCACTGATGAGGCCCAAAAAGGCCAAAACATGTTTGGGGATGCTTGTGGTCTCGTGCAGAAGGGATGTGACCTAGCAGTTCGGGCTGGACTGCCCCTTTTGGGGTGGGCCAAGTCTGATTTGCATATGGTCTTTCCCCTTCTGTAATGGCTTGGCAGGTGAAGAACGATGGTCTGGAGGGTTGCCCAGAACAACGCCAGTGGTTAAGATTAATTCTAAACCTTTCAGCCATCACCTCTTTGTTTTTGCTATGTCAACCCTAGTGGGACGGGTATGCCCAGATGTGGGTCCCGTGCCTGCTGGGCCTAGAGACCCAAGCTACTCCTCACTGATGAGGCCCAAAAAGGCTGAAACATGTTTGGGGATGCTTGTGGTCTCATGCAGAAGGGATGTGACCTAGCAGTTTGGGCTGGACTGCCCCTTTTGGGGTGGGCCAAGTCTGATTTGCATATGGTCTTTCCCCTTCTGTAATGGCTTGGCAGGTGAAAAACGATGGTATGGAGGGTTGCCCAGAACAACACCAGTGGTTAAGATTAATTCTAAACCTTCCAGCCATCACCTCTTTGTTTTTGCTATGTCACCCCGAGTGGGACGGGTATGCCCAGACGTGGGTCCCGTGCCTGCTGGGCCTAGAGACCCAAGCTACTACTCACTGATGAGGCCCAAAAAGGCTGAAACATTTTTGGGGATGCTTGTGGTCTCGTGCAGAAGGGATGTGACCCAGCAGTTCGGGCAGGACTGCCTCTTTTGGGGTGGGGCAAGTCTGATTTGCATATGGTCTTTCCTCTTCAGTAATGGCTGGGCAGGTGAAGAACGATGCTCTAGAGGGTTGCCCAGAGCAACGCCAGTGGTTAAGATTAATTCTAAACCTTCCAGCCATCACCTCTTTATTTTTGCTATGTCACCCCGAGTGGGATGGGTATGCCCAGATGTGGGTCCCGTGCCTGCTGGGCCTAGAGACCTTAGCTACTCCTCACTGATGAGGCCCAAAAAGGCTGAAACATGTTTGGGGATGCCTGTGGTGTTGTGCAGAAGGGATGTGACCTAGCAGATCGGGCTGGACTGCCCATTTTGGGGTGCGCCAAGTCTGATTTGCATATGGTCTTTCCCCTTCTGTAATGGCTTGGCAGGCGAAGAACAATGGTCTGGAGGGTTGCCCATAGCAAGGCCAGTGGTTAAGATTAATTCTAATCCTTCCAGCCATCACCTCTTTGTTTTTGCTATGTCACCCGAGTGGGACGGGTATGCACAGACGTGAGTCCTGTGCCTGCAGCGCCTAGAGACCCAAGCTACTCCTCACTGATGAGGCCCAAAAAGGCCGAAACATGTTTGGGGATGCTTGTAGTCTCGTGCAGAAGGGATGTGACCTAGCAGTTCGGGCTGGACTGCCCCTTTTGGGGTTGGCCAAGTCTGATTTGCATATGGTCTTTCCCCTTCTGTAATGGTTTGGCAGGCGAAGAACGATGGTCTGGAGGGTTGCCCAGAGCAACTCCAGTGGTTAAGATTAATTCTAAACCTTCCAGCCATCACCTCTTTGTTTTTGCTGAAGTAAACAGCCCCCATCTGTGGGGCATTGGTCCTTTTTTTCCCATCACTTTCTGCTCAGCCTCTCATTATCAGCAACAGCCTAGCAGAAGCATGTCCCCTACAATGGTCAATCCCTCTATCAAATGATAGTTTTCTGCCTTAGAATAATCTCAATTGTTTGCTTATCTTCACTGTGTCCCTACTCTCGAGTAGGTGGCTCTTCACAGCTGTGCCTTTGTAACCAGAAATACTGGTCTGCCTGCTCTATGGCCTGGGCAGTTGGTGGACTGCACTAGGGTTCCGCAGCCTCTGGCACACAAATGAAAGACTCTGCTGATCTCCTCATTATTATTGTTGATCCTCTGTCTTGAGGTACAAATCCAGATCTGGATGGACCATCTATTCCTTTAGGAAGAGCCTTTTGACTAGACTCAAGGGAGCTGGGCAGTGGCCTGCGGGGGACAGGAACATTTATGGCCAATCTGATATTGCTCAACCTCAGTGAGAGGTTTTTGAAAATGGTAGTGACAGGAACTGAGTTTAGTGGCCATTATATTCTTTTCTAGGATATGTGCCCTTTCACAAAGCTAAGCAGTATCAACAAAAGGCCAACACAGAGGTCTGCTTCAAATAGGATTTATTATTGTTATTTATAGGCTTGTGCCAAATAAATGATAAGCAATGTAAGGCAGAGTTCAACATAAACAATGTTTGCCTTTACTCTCGTCTCAGAACCCATAGTATAACTTCTGCTTGAGCTCAGCCTAATAGAGTCACATAAATTCCACAGGATACATTCTCTTAATGACCTTTACAGTCTCAGGTTTTTCAAACATCAATCCTTGCCTCTTCTCACAATGAGTAGTAGTTTACGAGTCACTCACAGTCTGGGACATTTTTAAGTGTCACCAACACATCTTTCTTTCCTCCTAGTTCTGAGGAAATGTAGTCATCTGCTTTTCAACCTGGTTATTGAAAGGCCTTTCCCAAAGTCCTCCAGGTCTATGTGCCATCACAGAACTGCCCATTTGGTCTCCCCTCATTTTGTTTGTTCATTACCTCTGTGGCTAAGGATACTTGCTCTGCCCCCCAAAACACCAACCTTTCTACTTCCTCAATGTTCTGAAACTATCTTGTTCCTACAGGGGCCCCTCTAGTTCTTCTGTGTGTCACCTCTCTACTCTCTCAACACTTCTCCTGTATCTCCCTGATTCAATTTTCAAGTCTGGTTCCCTCTGCTATCTTTTGTTCAATTATTTCCAGAGTTCTGATCCTAGCTCAGTTACCTAAACCCCAGACGTTGTCTTTCTCCTTGATGAGTCGTAATGGCCTACTTCCTAAGAGGGCTCATCTATCATCTCCCATCCCCTACAGATGCTCCTCTCCCCCCTTCTGTACCTCCTTGGTTCCACTGCCACTCTCTCTTATTTCCTTCTCTTGGCTTACTATCACCTCCTTCATGCTTCTCTGTCTTGCTCCTGACTTCCCACCACCACTCCACATTAGTGCTCCTTCTGCCATCCCCTCATGACTCCATACAACACTCATACATCTCACCAACCCTGACACACTCTTCTCCACTGTTACTTTTCACTGCCGTCCTTACAACATCTGCCCAACTTTTTATCACCACGTTGACCAGCCTCCTTCTCGCTTCGTCTGCACACCTCCTTCTCACAACTTCTGCCAATCTCCTTCTGCCATAAATCTTCATCGTCATATGTTCTCCTCTTTCTGACCCCTTCCTCCAGCCACCCTTCTGCTGCCAATAACCTTCTGCCTTCTCTCTCTTTTCCCCAACAACTTCCTTGCCTCTCTGACCAACTATTAGAACTCACACACATACTAAACAACTTGCAGCTTTTGTGGAGCCATTGATCCTCCCTCTGGGCTCTGCTTCTTCTTAATGGGTGCACATATTATCACTGATAGGTTCATGATCATGATTGGTTTACTGGGGGGTTGGTTGTGAACACTTGTGAAAGCTCCATTGTACTGTGGACTAAGCCATCATAACACTTGTTAGCCATATTGGAATTGACATGCTCCGTGCAAGCATTGTGGATGTGCCTACCCTTGTGTAACACTCCTCCACCAGACTGTTGCAGTATCTGCTCTTCCTTGCACAATTCTGAACTGGAGTCAACCAGTCCTGTGACAGCAGCGAGTCTTGCACTCTTCCTCTTTCCATCTATTTGACCAGGATATATATATATATATCATTAACATTCCAGTTGACATCCAAACATTGGTACACAATACACTCTGGGACATCATTTAAAGGGATAGGTGCATCATGGTCGGGCACCCTGTGACAATCCTCTTCCACTGAGTGGGAGCATGGTGGGGTGATCCTGAGGATTCCCCGATTCAGCCTCTCCAGGCCAAGCCTAACAATCAAGATGGCAGCCTCTGGTACCTGTGACCAACCATTCAACACACCCAGAGACAGTGGGGCTCATTACAAGTTTCCTGGTATCCTGCCAGTAATTCCAGCAGCATACCGGGAAACTGCCCTTACCATCTCTGCCACCTGATATCCCGGTATTACCAGGATTTTACGGGCAGCAGAGACGATGGTCAGTTGCCATTCCATGGAGCCCCATAGGAGTCCATGGGACGGAATTGCTGGAATGACCGACTCTGGTAGTACCAGTGCAGTGATTCTGGCATTTCTTTGCTTGTAGCGGCCTGATCTACTGGCAGGTCAGGCCTGCTGGCAAATCAGAGCATGCACTGGCAAACTCAGGTTTCCCTGGTCTGGTAAAAATGCTGGTCCCAATATTGCCGGCAATTTGTCCAGCACTTTTACCAGACCAGGGACCTCATAATGAAGCCCAGAGAGAACACTTTGAAACAACCCAATGCCCTTAATCATAGAAAAAAACTCGGAAGAATGCGTTGTTGAAGTTTGGGTTCTAAGCAATTTTCTGCCAGTCAGAAAATCTCAACATGACTTGCTAAGAGGAGGCTTTTTGTTTGTGGATTTTAAGACTGGCAGTCTCTGTAGAATATTTGATCTGAGATAGGCTCTCTTTGAGCTTGGATTAGACATGACTTGCCATCGAGCTGTTTGTGTCTGCTGAGCACATTTTCTATGCATTTGGTTTTCACTCCCCTGCCATTGCCTGTTATACTCTCTGCGTGTGTGCTCTGTGATCATCCACTGAATGTTACTACTGAGAATAACCAATAGAGGGTGTATTGCTGCATTTGAACACAATGATGTTGACCTGTGTTGAGTGGACGTGTATATATTCTGCTTTTTGATATTCCTTTAGGCAGTTTTGTGAGTTGTTCTGCCCCCCCACCACATGGTACTTTACTATATTTGAACTTGTTGGACTGGCTTTGGGAAAGTGTGTACAGTTGGCAATGGAGCAATGTGATGTTTACTAATGTATTGACTTGTCATGCAAGTCAGCCACTTTTAACTTCCTAATTTAAATGAAAAAAGATGAAGACATTAAAAACAGACAATTAGTGGGCAAAAGTTAAATATCACTGACTGACTCACTTGCTTACCCACTGGTTAACTCACTCACTCACTTACCCATTCACTCAGCAGAATCACCTGAACATCCATATAGATGCCAATATATGTGCATAACGAGAAATGTATTTGAACGAGCCCCCTGATTCTCTAACTTTGGTCAACAAGCTCAACTCCATCACTTTAATTTATAATCCAAGTAGTAGACCTTGCCCTCATCTGTAATAAAGAAAGATACCAAGCTAGAATAATTGTGATGAAGAATTACGCAACATGTATGACATGTACAATCTGTGGGATGGCCAGAGTTGCAAATGTTCAATATTGCATGCAGGAAACCCAGCAGCACATAAATGCTGAGGTTGCTGCCCCCCCCCCGCATGAGATTTTCATTTTATTCAAAACGACCCTCTATATGTGGTCGCAATGCACTGAAAGAGGTGAAAGAAAATGAGTTGCTGCCTTGCAGTGTCAATTGTGTGATTTCTCAAGTCGTGGGGTGCTGATGGACCTGCGGTCTGTTGCTTCTAGACATTGAATATTGAAGAAAAGCTTCCCTAAGGTGGGAGAGCTGAAGAAGTCCAATGCTAAGTATTTCATATCTTTGGTTGCTATGTTTAAGATAATCTCTAAAGCATGGCATGCATCACAAGACAAGGGAGAGTCAGGTCTTTATGTGCGTATGGAAACAAAGGTGATTTTCAATGTCTCTATTCCAGAATGGTAAACTGTTCCATCGCACAGGGACTGTGGCAGTCTATGAAAGATAAAGCAGGACAACCTTGTAAAGGTGGAGATGTCCCAAAACGACACACTATTGGGAGACTAAAACTGTTCAAAAATACAGTACACAAACTGCAGAAAGTGCACAGTTGTATTTCCGGAACAGCCGGTAGAGAGCACACAGCAAAAAAACTAATCTGGACACAGTCTCACCCATCCATTTGGGACCAAAGAATTTAAAGCTGCACACCGCAAGTTTTGCATATTTGATAAGTGTTACAATAATTAAAAACTTAAAAATATTGGCTAGGTGTCACAAATACCCTAAAGAACACTGCACATCCTGCTCACTCATTTGCAGATCCACCCTTGCCTCCGCAAAAAATCGGCACTCTCCATCCATCACCTAATTTCATTTCAGAAGGTTTTCTTGGCTGGCCAATATGATGCATTCCTGACAAAGAAGCTCTGTACTAATTGGATTATAAAAATGTTTAGATAACTTTGAGCCTTTGCGTCTCACCGAGATCTGACCAATGGGAAGGTGGGAAACAATAGGCAGGATAGATATGTTGCAAAGCCCTGAATATCATACTCACGTTTCCTTGTTCTCTGCGCCATGCACCTGCACACCATGTGACTCCCATCTTGACACAAGCCACAAACCAGTACACCATGACCTTCTCGCTATCTGTTTAATGAAGCACCAAGCTGAGGTACTGCTGTTCAAATTTTTATTTCAGCTATTTTCTTCAAATTATCAAGGCAGTTACCTCTAAAAACAGGGATTTTTTTGGCTCTGGGGCAGTGTGTTAGCTCTCTAGTTTTGTATTTTGTAATTGATGCCAAGCCGTGTATTCATTCGTGTTTCATATTGGATGACACCTGCTTGTCTGATATTGAGTTTCAAGTTATGGGGGCTGCTTAATTTGCAACAATTAATTAATGTCTGCTTTTCCTACCAAAACATCCTGACTTTGACGCGCTTGCGCTCACCAAAAAATAAAATTCGATTAAAAGGGGCCCTAGTTCTGAAATCAAATGAGCAAAATACCATGGTGAAATGTGCGGCCTGTAACTCTGTTGTTATACTAACATGGCCGCTGAACTCTCTGACCTAATACAACACTATGCTTTATGAAGGGAAACTATATATAAACATGCAAAAATAAAAGCAGTTTTACTTCAAGAAGAACGCCCTAGCCTAATATGTTTAAAGGTTTTTGCTACATGTATTTTCTAATACTTTGTTGCATACCTCGCTGCATGTATATTTTTAATGAGTACACGTTGCTACATGTATATTTATTTAACTATAATGTTATAATGAGGCAACTTACACATGTCTACGTGAAAGCCACGTTACCATTAAAGGCCTAATATTTAGTTGGCATGGGCTTTCTCAACTTTTATCTGCGCATGCCCTTAGAATGAAGGATCTTCATATTAGCACTCCCACCTTTCGTTAATTTATTAACGACCAACTGTGACCCCTCCTCTGTGGCCCTATCATAATTATCTTTGGGGACCCAAACTTTACAAACTGCCTTTAAGCCTTGCTCACTTGATTCCTATTCCTCTAGGCTGCATGACAAAAAGTTACAATCTCCATCTGCATCATAATCTACCCATATCTCAATATACCCAGTGGGGTCTTGGCATTTTGCTGCTGCATTGGTTTGGGCACATATCTCGAGATGGTAGTTGCGACATCATCAGTACTTGTCAGTGTTAAAGACATCATGATGTTCCCCTTACTCTCAACCCTGCTACATCACCCCACCTCTATCTGACAGCCACAAAAGGCAACTATCAGCACTACGAGGATGGGAATCAACTTTTAAAATTGCTGCTCAACCACCTAGGCATCCAACAAGAAAGTGCAGTGTACCTATCATTGTCAGCAACCCTGCTTGTCTCTTTCTCCATGGCCACATTGAGGGTGTGGAACTCTGTAATGGCATCAATCAAGCTGCCGCTGTTGGCATAATTTGCTGGGTTCACATTGCAACAACGTATCCCTATTTTTGCATTCACTCCACCCTCCATGGTTGTTATCATGTCCATGGCATATCTATTTTGCAGGGTGGGCAAGCACACTGCCCAAAGCCCCTCTTTGATGCCATTTAAAACTCTTTTGGTGCCATTTTCCAATCACATCAACGCAGTCTGTAACCCTGGAGCAATTAACTAATTGAAAAGTATAGCGTCTTGCAGAAGAGGCAAAATTCCTCCAGTATTTCCTTGAGCTTGTCTGGCAATGTCCTTGAAAAATTTATATTTCTCTTATTCCTTTGCAGATTGACACTTCGTGTCCTCCTCAATTAGGTTGCGTTTCCCATATTGCTGTACATTATTGGTGACCTCCTAGTATGTTTTCAGTACAGTTCCCTGATAGCTGGGCATTCACTAAACAGGATATGATGCGATTATGGCACCTTGAGAGCCAAGGAATGTAAAGTGACAAAAGTACATATGCAGTGTCAATATGGTAGTAGTTGAGCATAGGGGTGGGCCCCACGGGCCCCAAAATGGTCCATTAATATGGCGGTATGATCTCGTAAGGACTGGAATTTAAAGCGTCACCATACAGTTTGTGTTCTCCCCTATGACATAGGAGCCTCTCATTCTGAAACATAAAGAAGGCTTCTTAAGTGTATGTATTGGTACTGGTTTCTTATACTCACCCAACCATGTCAATAAATGAACGTTATCATCCCATATTTCATAACTTTTTTTGTTAACTCAAAGTCCCTATTCCCTCTCCTTCACTATCAATCTCATTGCCCCACATCCAATCAACCCTTCTACCCACTCATGATGGTAGTATATTGAACCATTTATTTCCATATGTGCCCCTTCCATACACCAAGGTTTAACCCAACCAGTGTCCTTATATATGCAATAAATGTAGTGTGGTGTTGAAAAGCTGATTTCTCCCTTACTGGTCTCCTCAGTTTCATAATACACTACCAGGGTATTTGTTTCCTCCTCTTCTGCCATCTAGTTTATTCTAATATAATCATCATCCTGAACCACTTCACCCTCCTGCACCCATTGCATCCTTGCTGTATGCCCCCAAAACATCCCCCTAACTCAGCATAAAGCCAAATGAATCATGCATTGTGTCCTGTCTGCTGGTATCTCTTGTGGGGCAAAAGGCTTAGGTGGGCTGCCAGCAGTGTACAGTATTAACAAGCACACATAGCAAGTGTCATCTGCACTCTCTCTTCCCATCATTTGCATGTGTTCATAGCACATGTTGTAAGTGTCATGCGAGGCTCAGCCCTCATACTGTTGGAAGACAATTCCAAGTCAGGACTCCCTCTTTTGTTTCTGATCCTGTGCATGCCAACATTTTATGAAACCATTATACTACTATTACTTAAATCAAAATGACCCCATTAAAATATAAACAACATAAAAAGAGAGGATAGGAAGAAAAGAAACATAAGAAAATACAACATGCATCTCATCATGTTCCCGTATATCTTAAACCATGATGAGGAAGAAAAATCCAAAAGTAGAACAGACACACCACAAGGATTCAATAACACATTTGTTTCACCTCTCAGCCATATCCACATAATAAATATGGAGATGCCTGAATGAATATGAAGGGTGAGGCAAGGTCACCTTAATTGTTTTCAAAGTATGTCCTGCTGTGCATTGTTGGCATGTCACAAAATTTGTATTAAAAGCTACTACGTGCTCCTGCAAATTGGCACAAACCAATCAGCCTGTATCTCTGCAGCAATGCTTTATTTCGTAACATGTGTGGGGTAATGCAGTTGTTCAAGAGCAATTGTAAGTAATTCTTTTGGCATAACAGGCTTTCCTAAAATGTTTGGTCTGCATATTAATTATGTGGGGGACAAGGAACATGGCCTATTTGTCATACATCATTCTCTTCCTGAGGAGTCAGCCCTTGCAGTTGCATTAACTGGGCCACAGGCAGAGCATTGTATGGGTCAGTGAGTTGTACCTGTAGGCATGTGATATTAGTAAACGTGGAGACTTGTTCAGTGATATATGGTAAATACACTGCTTCTTTTGCTGTGGTGTCTGCAACATCATTACCCTTGGAAATTAAATCTGTACCATTGGTATTGGCGGTGCACTTCACAACTGCTAATTTGGAAGGAAGTGGCAATATATAAATCAATCTGGATTACTTTCCAGGTTGATTGATATATTGCCACTTCCTTCCACATTGGACCAGTGATCCGTCATACTTTCGAAAGCCTCTCCATTGCCATCTTGCTAATCCAGAACAGCCGATCATTATTACTGAGAATTTCTGAATGACAAACGCTGCTGCTGCGAGTGTCTGCTCACATGGAAAATGACCCTGCATTACTGTAATAGGCTAAAGGCTTGTGTTCTTGTGGATTTTTTGTGTACGTACCGCTAACATAACTTCGCAATTACAATTGGAAAAGAAGAAAAACTGCATCTTGTAATTTGGGGTAGCTAATACTGGTGTATTATTCAGTGTCAATTTCAATTTCTGGAAATGAAGTTTACATTTCATCGGCCAATTTCTTGGGGCCTTTCACTTTTTGCACTGATTTGAGAGATTGTAGAAGGGTCTTAGTGTAACTAGAAAAATCAAAGATCCAGGGCCGGGAGTAATTGCACAAACCCAAAAATGGTTGCATCTGTTTCACTGTCTCTGGTTGGAGTGTGCTCTGCAACGCTGCTGCCCTCTCTGGTGTTAACCTTCTCCAGTCTGATGATATTATTTGACCCAGATACACCACCTCTTTTTGACAATACTGTAATGTTGCCTTAGGTACGTTGTAACCCTTTTCAGCTAAAACCGTTATTGAATCCTCTCTACACTGCTGTTCTGTGGTGTTGCACACCAAAAGATCATCAACATACTTTATCACTGTGCTTTGTGTTTGTACATATCCTAAGTCCATCTTCAAAACTCTATTAAAAATGCTTGGGGACTCCCAATATGCCTGTAATTAACCTTGTCCCTCGATAAATAAACACTGTGAGGTAGTGAGAGTCTGGATCCATAGGAATAGAGAACAATGCATTCTTAATATCCACTCCTGTAAAATATGTTGCTTCTGTAGGTATATTGCATAAAAGTGTTGCTGAGTTTGGTATCGCCGGACACTGCACTACTACAATATTGTTCAAAGGGTGGAGATCCTACAACATCTTCCAAGACCCCTCTTTTGCTTTTTTCACAGGGTACACAGTCGTATTGCATGGGGATTCAGATGGCTGAATAACGCCCTGCCACCATAACACCAAAATTGTCATATATTCCCTGGTCAGTTTCCCTTGACTGCTTTACCTTGGGCAACATGACCCCCGGCTTTCGCTTAATGCAGACCACTCAAACCCCCTACAAAAGACCCACATCATGGGGGTTAGTCATCCATAACTCTTTAGACAGCCCATCATATCTTGCTGTAAATATCCTGCTGTTGTCTTTGAAAGAAGCACCTTCTGGGGAACCTCTCTGTGTTCTATGGTTAACTGACAAGGTATGATTATCTGAAACACAGGTTCCCCTATTACATATTTTTCTGCAAAAAGCTGCTCATCTGTCAAGTCAGTCAAACGCAGTATCGGGTCAATGCACAAAACAGTGCACCATTCAATGACGCCCTCATCTACACCATGTATAATAACCATGCCCTTTTGTGTAATAGCAGCTTCTAACTGTATGGTGAATGTGGTGCCATGGTACTTCCTTATACACCGCAGGTCTAAATAAAGATTCTGTGGATAGTCACCAGCACCTGCAACCCATAGAGAAATAACTATGGGTTGGAAGGTGCTCAGTGCAAAACACTGCATGCAAAACAATTGCATAACTGCACAAACCCACGTGAAACACATACCTGGGGTAGAACACACTATGCCCTTGTCAGAGAATGATATGGTCATGTTCAATTTGCTCATTATACCCCTACCCAATATGTTTATTGTTGTCTCTTTTAAAAATAATAAAGGCACTACTACTTGGTGCCAACCTATAACAAGGGGTAGATTTTCTGTAAAAGGAACCATCATAACAGCCTCAGAAAAACACTGCATGTCCATTTCTTTGTCCAACAAGGGAAACCTTCCATTCTTAATACAAGATATGGTAGCTCCTGTGTTGACCAAAAATGAAACCTCTGTCACCTATTCTCACTGCCACCTGTGGTTCCTCTTGCAGGTCTGCAGTTTACTGAAAGGATTCAGCATTTCTGAGCTATCTGTGGGCTGTCCTATTGGGAATCAGTGTCAGGGCCTACAAATGGGAAAGGGATGCCCACTAGTGTGGTTGCACCTGTGTAATTTGGTAATGTGCCCTGTGGTGACAAATTATCATTCCATTGCAGAGTAGGTAGTTGTGCATTTGTTCTACCTATGTTCAAAAGGGATTCAATTGTGAACGTGGAGGAATATGTTGCTGCGTGGTGGTCCATGTCATTTGAACAAATTGAGGCTATTCTGGAAATGGAGATGACATTTGCATGTGCTGCCTCAATGGGGCACTTTGTGTGTTACAATAATATATAGGTTGAACTTTTTGGGGCTGTACCTGAGGCTGTGAATACTGCTGCTGCTGCTGAAACACCGGTGGCTGTTGTATCTGCTGTTGTAGTTGTGGTTGTACTTGTGGTGGTGCTTGCAGTTGTTCCTGGTTAAATATTTGCTGGGGCTGTGCCTGATACACCGGGATGCCTGCAGGGCCATATACTATTTGCATGGAGTATGTCTGATACACTGGGATACCTGCAGGGCCATATACTACTTGATTCCTACTTCTGCATGCTTTTGCAAAGTGTCCTGTCTTTCCACAAGCCCATCACTGTCCCCCAAATGTTGGTCTCATTCCCCCATATCCAAATCCAAATCCTCTTCCTCTTTGGAAACCTCCTATACCCTGCTGAAAATATCCTCCCGGTTGAAAGTATCCGCCTTGTTGATCCTGTGTTGAAAACCCTCCCTGTGGTATCTGTGGGATAAATCCTCCTTGTGCTATCTGTGGGGCAACCCCTGTCTGAGGTCACTGGGGGAAAACCCTGTCTGTGGCAACGGTGGAGCTGCCCCAACCTGTGAGCTTTAAGGACATGTATGGGATTTTATTGCCAGCATACAATATGCAGCATAGAAAACAGCCAAGCCCAGTTTTTCAAACTGCAGGCATTATTTCAGTAACAGCCAGTAACAGCCAGCAGGCAAGTTTTCAGAATACTTTTTAAAAACACTTAGTGTGCTGCCAGGTTAAAATTTTATATTGGATGTTTCATGTGTGAAAACTGCATTAGAATACATAACTGATTAACTCTGTACTAATTGCCTTACTAAAGTACTAATTTAAATTTCTCTAACATTATAATGCAGTTTGCTGTGCACAATGAAATGCAGTATTCATTTTTCCATGAAGAGGTGCACACTAGCGTGTTTTTCTTCATCTTGTGGTGAACAGAAATATGTAAAATGCAGGAAGGAAAATGAAACAGTTGATTTACAAATGAAGTCTTCTTTGTCTTGAAAAAAGAAGGCTGTCACAGGACACATTTTTGTTGTTCTGATTGGTAGGGATTGTAGGTGGATAAGTCATGTCAACAGAGGGCTGAATTAGAGTTTTCTTAAGGAATTAAGAGAAGGGAGGTGGCAGTTCATGCTCGGACCAGGAGACGGACGGTGCCATATCTGCTGAACTCCATGCATACGAAGGAGTTTGTCACTGGGTCTGGGTCTGTAAAGACAGTGAGGTTGTGTGGTGACTTCAGATGTCACCGACCTTGGTGAGTTAGTACCAAGTGAGGAAAAACAGACTGCTGAATGTGTGTTGATACAATTTTCTAGTAGTGCAGGGAGTTAGAAAAAAACTGTATGTTTATTTTTCTCTCTATGTTCAGGGTGTTTGAAGATAAATTAGTTTTTGCAATATGCTTGCTTGTTTCTGTTTTTCTTTTATATCTTGCAGGTGATGCTGTAAATATCATGTGGTAAGATGTTTTGCGGTTTGTAATTGTCATTTAATACAGAGTGCAGGTAAAAAAAAAAACTGAGACTTTGGTGTCATTGATGCATTATATATGGAAAGTACAGAGGTGATGTTTATATCAGAACAATATTGCATTTACCAATTTACCGCTGTAGTTAAAATAGCAAACAAGAGAAAGTGAGTAAATATCTGTAATGTAGGAAGGTGCGTGTGTAAGTGTAATGAGTGATTCCTTCCTTGCATGCTGAAAGGAAGGAGTGTACACATAGATTACTGGATGTACATAAGCCAGTAATATCAGCTACAAACCATAGGTGGTGGTCTGAATAAATTCATTGGGTTCTCTGAAGTGTCATACGTTCGGGTTTTCTACAGGTGACTAAAATACATTCTAATAGAAAGGAAAGGTTTGTTTTATGATGGGTTTGTAGTAAAAAAAACATGCTCACCACTATACCACAAGAACAAGATAATTCTGAAAATACCACAAAGTAAGATAACACTAAAATTACCACCAATACAAGCTAATAATATATAATCACCAAAATAGAGTGATACCAAACCCACTCTAAATGTAAGGCCAGTTTACCGCCAATTTACCACCAACATTTTTATGGTAAGAAAAATACTGCCAAATCCCAAATTTACCACAATAAGACAAAATCTCTTACAAGCTGTTATTAATGTGTTGGTCATCAGTCGCACTTGTTATCACTGCACCTTCCAAACTATATCTAGCCAGCTTCTTCTGCATGAACTTAGCCTCTGCCTTCTGAGCATCATCAATCTTATTCTTTTCCTTTTCTTGTTTTAGTCTGCAATTGTGTACTATGTGTGCCTGTATCTCTGTCCATGCATTCATTTCTATTCCCACCACCTTTCCCAGCTCCTTCAGCACATCTGTGGAGAGACCCCTAGATAAAATGTGATAAAAGATGGGGATATTACAAACCAATGGGCGTCTTGTTTCTTACCACCAATTTTCTTGTATTTATTGAATGTATTGTGCAGGGCCTTCATCTGGTCTCATGGAATGAGCTAAAGACAGTATCTGGGTATAGCTCCCCTAGTGCCTTCCATACATGTGCTAGACAGTTATTGAATGGCACTCTGTCATGATCATTGTTGCTCAGTGTTATCCCTGCATATCCTGCCTTCTGTCAAAGGGCCTGTTCACCCAATAAAGAGGCGAACAAGTGCTTCATGTCTCCTACAGCCGAAGCTGTTCCTGTAGTTCTTTTCTCCAGATTATAAATCCACTTGCCAGCTCCAGCAGTGAGTGATGGCAAGCTATTCATTAATATTCTACTTATCCATATTTGGTCTGGGGACATACTGAGTAGACATACTACTCTGCCTTTTTGTAACAATGAAAACTGCATCCCCTGCTCATCACCACTGCTATTCTGCCAAGCAATTTAATAAGCCTCCTCATATATGGCGTCACACCCGTTTAGATAGTAGATCATCCATCACTTTCGTCCTCGTCATCAGTTTTTTCCTCACAACATACTGAGTCCTCGTCTGCTACCTGTTCCTCCTCCTCCACTGTCTCCAGGAGCAGTAGTGTCGATTCATCATTCAGTTTACTATCAAACTTCAACAATATCTGTCTTGCTGTCCACTGATCTGTTGGTTGCTCCCAAAATGGCCAGACCACGAGGCTCCTTTGTCCTGTCCGCTGACCGTCTTGCTCCCTTCACCTTCCCCATGTTGAGCCGACCCGGGGCCTTCCTTATTTGGGCATGTACTTTCCCGCAAAACACGGATGCTTTCGCGGGCTTCTACAGGCCAAGTGTGTGCCTCCAGGATGTGGGCTGGGATGTCTGGTCCCAATACACATCCTGGGTGCCAGAGAGTCTAGGGTGGTGTGAATGCCTGGGACCACCGTGGTCTGTGATAGGTCCACGTATGGTGTGAGTGTTTGATGAGCTGATCTCCCATTGGGTCCCCTCTGTTTTGGCGCCAAGGGAACCGTGGATAAGAGGGGGCTGGAAACGCCACTACCATGTCGATCTCCTGAGTTCTCACGAACGAAGGAATACAGGAGCCAAGTATCCTGCAACCACGAGGCTGAACCGAGGAATCGCTGGTGACCCGCTGAAGGACTGCTCCTCTGCACTGCTGTCGCCTTGTGAAACCCTTTCTACCTCTGATCGAACCAGAAGGCCTGTACTGGTACCTCGACCCTTGGAATAGCGGGGACAGCTATTCTCGGCATCTTCACCATCTCCTGCACGTAAGCCTTCGGAAGTGTCTCTGGGCCATCCAGCAGACTGACCAGCCTACCCAGGAGTCTTGCTCTGTAACCGCCGCCAGGTTGTGTTGTATTTCGTGTCCTTGTCACTCTCACACGATTCGTACACTTGGTGTTCCCAGGTCTGAAGTGAGTAGTGTACATTTGGCTGAGATACACACGGCCGCTCCGTTGCCCTGCTGTGGTAACAAACTGTGCGGGTTCACTTCGTTTGGGACATCTTTAACTTAACTCTGCTGCTGCAGAATCTACACGACGACGAGACGTCCCCTGCTCTCCTGAACCTGCCAGCACTGAAACTGACGTGGAAAAGCCTGGGTCTGCTTGCATAGGGGACCGATGAGTAGCATAGCTAGGAACTGGTCGCCCTCCTGCAGGAGCCCATAGCTTTTCCCCGCTGTGTCAAAACAGCACGCCTTTCCGTACTCGCGCTCTGCTTCTGCCCACAGTGGAGGCTGCGCTTGAGTCGCAGAACTTTGTTCTTCTTCATTCGTGCACCAAACTGAACTGCCTGATTCCCTCGAAGAGACACCCCTTTTTGCCCGTTGGCACCAGCGTGTGCAGGTACTTTTGAGCACAAGGCTCCACTCTTCGTAGGGCTTGGACTTCCTTTTAGTTAGGTGCCTCTGAAGGCGGACTGGGTCTAATCATTATTTCGCACTGCCTGTTTTCCTTCCCTTCTAGGTGGACTACACATTTCGTGCATCTAACGCTTTAGACTTGTTTGTATTTGTATATATATTGGATTGGTTTAGTATGTGTTGGTTTACTAGAGTTTTATTGTGATTTCTCGCTACGGTCATTGTTGCAAAGGCCTTGGAATAAATGTGTATATATTTTTAATATAACACCTGTTTGGAGTAGTTTGTAAGTGTCCTTGCTTTGTGTGCTCATTGCGGGCTTTCGGTCACCCTCACCCCTCTTGAGACCTAGTCTTGACCGCCGCGATCGCTACCCTGATTGGTCTGGCTTGTCCAGAGGTTACCCTGTTCCAAGTAATTAGGTTGGCCTTCTGAACTTCTGCGCCGCCAGGACAGAGTTCAGAAATCCGTCTTAACACATACCTCACAAAAACCCACACCACCAAAACAGAAAACACCCACTCTCAACACTATATTTCACCAACTACTAAAACACTACTTTATTATAATCACTCCCTCAAACTCCCCACCCAAGAACACCTTCCCCTACATACAAAATATAACCATACATTATCAAAACACTGTCCCCCTTAGTGGGACCAAATAACCTATCCTTTACTTCTACACAGCACTGCCCTTCCCCTTATGAGGAGATATCCCACATCAATGCACCTCTACCCATTGTATCTCAAATTACCAACTCAAGCCACAAGAACTGAAAGGAGACTACACATTCTTTTGGAAATCTTAGAGAACAAGGGAAATCACCTCATACAGGGTTGAAGGAGACAATTGAGAGCAGAAGCAAAGACCTTGTGATCAAGACCAGTGAACATGATGGGGATGACCCCTTAGCTGGCTGGAGAGAAGGAAATATCATCTGCTGCTTCAAGGGCCGGAATCATGGAAACAAGAACTATTAGAAGAGAGCATAAGTAAAGTAATATCAGAGACCTTGGGCATTAAGGATTTAACCTTTAAATTGTGTTCAGTCACACAGATTATATCAGACTGTATGTTCTGCGGTGGTTGTAATGTCAGATTTGGGATGGTAAACCAGAACCTATGAGGTGCTATATTGAACTGTGTGGAAAAACTAGCACTTAGACGTGTGGAGATCTACCAGGATATGCAACACGTCACATGCCATTTGCATGATACCTGGCTTATGCCGCTCTGTGTCATCACAACACCCCCCTCCCCCAGTCACCTCTGCAGACCTATGAGCCTTCCCAGGTGAGAAGGTATGGGCATTCAGCCAAACAAAATGTAATGAATTTGACCCAGGCTGACCTAGAAAGTATATTGGCAAACTCACCACAATGCATGTTACATCCAGAGCAATAAATACTGTGAATGAGAGCATGGCACATGTGCCTCTGTCAGGATCCTAAAAATGGGATACGCCCAATGCGTTCCCTGAATATTGTCTCCTGGAACATAGCGGGCCTCAAGACAAAGCTAAGAGATTCTGATTTCATGATCTTCTTAGAAGGCATGGACATCTTATTACTTCAGGAGGCATGGGCTCTGAATATGATGCATCCAGCTGGCTTTGAGGTATACTCAGTGGAGGCAATAGAGTCCTCTCACGGCAGGAGCCATGGAGGTCTTACAATATACTTTGGAGCACTCACTTCAAATGAAAGAAAATCGATTGCTGTACACCTCGCCGACCCTAATGATAATATATATAATGCTAGCAGATGGTAACAAATGGTGCATAGCCAACTTCTACAACTGAGATGGTGAAAGCGGCACTCGAAGACTGCTCCCAGCCTTATTAGAGGTATTGGAGGATGTCAAGAACTGCGAGGTTGCTCCCCAAATGTTAGATTTCTGTTAGGTGGTGACTTTAATTTAAAAAGGAAATTATACAGGGACCATTGATAATATGGTAGATGAGAATTTTGCATTTAACATCTATCCACCATCTCTGATAGAGGCTACCACAGATGCTTTTGGAAGGAAATTCATGGGTGTGTTGATTAGATTGGGATTCAGAGTAGTAAACGGAATATCTTAGTCTGACACTCCAGGCAAACATACTTTTATAAACAACAAATACTACTCGATAATTGATTACATAATTCTGAGAGTAGAAGATTGGCATTGGATCAAATATTTCAAAGTAGTCCCTAGGGTAGAACGTGATCCTGACCCCCTTGTTCTGACATTATGGTGTGATAACGAGGGATCAACCGTTAAGATGGTATTCTTAGAGGCCACTATCTATAGGACTCTGCGGTGGAAAATAGTAGATCCACACTACTTAACATCTGAGCTCATGTATACATTCATAGATAAATTAGCATAATGCCTGAACCCAGAGACACTCACTGAGAGCATATGCCAAGCCTGGGCAGACATAATAACCTGTATATTCCAAGAATGTAAGTAGCTTGTCGTGACACCAAAGAGAGGCCGTGAAAAGACAACATGGTTCAGTACTGGATGCGAACTAGCAAAAAGAGTCTTCCTAAAAGCATTAAGGTGCCAAGGTAGTTTCCGCACCGATATCATTGAAGCAAGGGCACTATACAAACATAGGCTAAAGTCCAGAAAATTAGATCAAGTGGAACTTTGCTGGCATACACTAGAAAAGGCCACCATATCAGGCAACACAAGGGACTATTGGAAAGTGATTGACAATGGTCAACGCCCCAAGAATACACTAGCAAAGGGGAGTGCTGACCTGGCGGGTGAAGCAAAGTTCTATTAAACATTTTTCTGAACTATATACAACTCACGACATTAACAAGTTGGATGACTTAAAAACCAGAGTGACTCCCTATAATAGATATAGTGCAGGCCCAGATCTGGTGGTATCATTGGATAAGGTAGCGACAGCCTTAGCTGGATCTGCAAACGATAGGGCCGCAGGGCCGGATTCTATTCCAATAGAGTTCGTCAAGCATGAAAAGGTGATTTGGATACCAGCCGCCGCCCTAGCATTCAATGAAATGCTCAAGTTAAAGATCTTCCCAGATTCATGGAAAAAGGCAGTAATTTTTGTTCCAACCTTTAAAAAAGGAGATTAAATTTACCCAGCCTGCTACCGTCTAATCTCACTCATCGACACATCGGCTAAGTGGTTTGTGCATCTGATACTTCAAAAGATCATGACTTGGGTTACTGAGCAGCAGGTCCTATCAGAGTACCAATATGGCTTCCGAGAGGGCATTGGAACAGTTGACCAGATTGTAAACCTGGGCTTGATTCTGGATAAATAAGTGCATGCCAATAAAGGCACGATCTACCTAGCATTCATGGACCTCTCGACCGCTTTTGATTGCATTAATCAGGGCAAACTCTGGAGTGCATTGCATTCCATGGGAATGCTGGGCGAGACGTTAAATATCTTAATCCATATGCACATTAACCTGATGGCAAAGATAAGACAGGAAACTCAGAGCCAAGAAGCACAAGCATTTAAGATCTCCCGTGCAGTGCAACAGGGTTGTGTCCTGGCCTCATTAATTTTCAATCTCTATATAAACTCACTACCAAATGTCCTAGCTGTCTTGGTGGGCGATGTCCCAAGGATAGCTAAACAAAGAGTGTGTGCATTTTTGGATGCAGACAATGCAGTCCTAATGGCTAGAACAAAACACATCCTTCAAAAATTGATAGATGGATTTACTGATTATATGAGAGAGAGAGAGGCTTAGCAATTAACGTAGAGAAGTCAAAGCTTATGTGTGTTGGCAACAGTGGGGGAATGCCATACTGGTAGCAGGAAAAAGTCTTGAGTGGGTCAACTCATTTTGCTATCTTGGTGTGATGGTCTCTAGTGATTTGGACTGGTCACCCCACACAAAGCAGCAAACTATGAAGGCATCACAAATAAACGGCTCAATCCTGTGATTTGGTGCAAAACTGGGTAGATTGCCCATGGATCATACCCTGTGAACTTATATGGCTAAATCAACACTTCTGTTAACATACGGTGCAGCTGTGTGGGGTTACTATCAAACAAAAACAAAAAAAATAACTGAAAACGAATTCCTAAGGGCCTTCATGGTTTTACCACAGGGCTTTCCAGGGCACCTACTACACAAAGAACTTGAGCTGGTTTACATAGAAGGCCTTATAGCAATAACGCCATTGTTTCACTGGCTGCGTCTATGGGGGAGGCCCCAATTAGCAATAACTAGGACCCTAGTGAAGGATCTCATGGCCACACATTCTTTGGCTGCCTCGCCTTGGCTAAAGTATATACAATCTTCTCTACAAGAGTTTGGCCTTGGTTATTTGTTTAGTGATGAGTCGCATATAGCTAACACCACCAGAAGAGATAATATAGCCCTTCTACCATCAAAGAGCAATAAGGAACAAACATGACTTGCAGAAACAAAGTGTCCAATTTTATTATCGTAATGTTGCCTTTAAAAAGGCAAGGCCAGCATACATCCAATGGTGTATCACCCCAAGGGAAAGAGCAATTATTATGGCCCTCAGAGCAAATCTCTTGTTCATTGGATAAAGGGTGCCCTCTTTGCTAACACATCCCACTATGAAGAGAAACTGTCCTAGCTGTGAGAGTGACAAAAATGATTTGTTGCATTTTTTTTATTTTTTTGTCCAATCCTAACACATCTAAGAACGTTTTTTATAATCCCAGAACTAAGAACCACCAACATCAGAAATGTGCAATTAGCACTTACATTTTTATTATCAGCCCCAGATTTGCTGACAACCCATAAAATGTATTTGTATACTGAATGGGCACTTATGTTATGTAGGCAATTAGATGTACTGATAAATAATTCTAGTATTTGTTTGTGGATTACATGATTTTGACTGTATTAAAATGTTTTTTATTGTTGTAGCATTTTAATTGTCTGTTCTTTGATGGAAATTTATATTTCCGAATAAAGATTTTATCACTCACTCACATCAATGCACATTACTACTCTATTATAAGGTTATCATCTCCCGATGCAGGACATGGTCACTTCAATACCGTTCTAACACATATAATACTGCTACTACGTACGTTGCCTTTCCCTTTTTCTTGAAGAGAGATCCCTTTTCTCCTTAATGTACTACAAAATATCAAAATAATCTACAAAACATATACACAATATTACTTCTTCATGCAGCAGTAAACTCACGTTGTTCCGGATCCTCTTCAGGATGTGCAAATGCAGAACTTTTCTCTATAGGCCAAAATCCCTTCTGCCAGGTGAGAGGTGGGGTAGGCCAGCCCCTCATAGCCCACAGGAGGATCAAGCTGGGGCCTTTAAATGTACACAAACTGCAGCAAGAACACAGCTTTATTAACAGAACAGCCAGAAGAGAGCACACAACATAAACACTAGGCACCGTCTTGCAAGCCCGTTTGGGAACAATCAATTTAAATTTGCAAACTGGGAGGTTTGAATATTTGATAATTGTTACATTAACTCATAATATCATTGGATATGCATCACAAATCCATTCAAGAACACTGTACATCCTGCTCACTCAATGGCAGATCCACTCTTGCCTCTCCAAGAAATCCCCACTCTCAAGCAATGACTGTGCTCCTATTGTTTGGCCCACGTGAGACATTCCTGACAAGGAACCTCTATACTAATTGGATCATAAAACATTTTAGATAACTCTGAGCGTTTGCATCTCACTGAGATCTGACAATGGGAAGATGGCAAACAATAGGGAGGACAGATATGTTGGAAAGCCCTGAACATTATTATTGGGTTTCCTTGATTTCCACGTCCTGCACCTGCATGCCATGCGACTCCCGTCTCGACACAAGCCACAACCCAGTGCATCATGACCTTCTCACTATCTCTTTAACAAACTATCAAGCTGAGGTACTGCTGTTCTAATTTCAGCTATCTCCTCAAATTATAAATGCAATTACCTCACAAAACAGGGCTTTTCGTCACACTTGGGGCGCTATGCTCATGCTCGAACTTGTGCACTGATGCCAAGTCATGTCATTTGTCTATTCATTCGCGTTTCACCATTTTACAGCACCTGCTTGTCTGGGATTGAGTTTCAAGTTATGGGGGCTGCTTTTCCTACCAAAACATTCTGACTTTGAGGCATGTGCACTCACCACAAAAGAAAATTCAATTAAAAGGGGCACTAGTTCTGAAAGCAACTTAGCAGAATAACGTGATGAAATGTGCAGCCTGTACCTCTGATGTTATACTTACAAGGCTGTTCTGTTGCTCACAATGGCCAATGGAAGCTCACACTGTCAAAACACAAACTCAATAATGTGGCATATCTGAACTCTACAACCTAATATAACACTATGCTTTATGAACAGAAAGTATATATAGGCATGCAAAAAGAAAAGCAGTTTTACTTCAAGAAGACCACCCTGCCCTAAATATTTTAAAAGCTTTCGCTACATGTGTTTTGTAATACTTTGCTGCATACCTTGTTGCAGGTATATTTTTGCTGAGTACATGTGGCTACGTGTATATTTAACTATCATATTATATAATGCAGCAACTTATTCATGTCTACGCAACAGCCACGCTACCATTATAGGCCTAATATCTACCAGGCGTGGGCCTTCTCAACTTGTATCTGCGCACACGGTTTGGAAGCTGAATCTGCATATTATCAACCTGCACTACTGAAGAAGGATGAAGCTGGGAACAATTAGCAGTTTGTCAGCTATAGAATGCAGACTTTGGGTCATAGATTATATATATATTTTTGTTGGATGGGACAGTGGCATCAGTCTCATAGTAGGCTCAGTGTGGCATAGACAGCATTAATGTGAATAAGATACTCCACTGGAAATCAATGTAGTGAACCTATTTTAGAAGACATGTTTTGAAATGCTATTGTACTTTAGTGCCTCCATTCTCCCCATCTCTCTTATTTTCCCTTTAAGATACCACAGTATCTGACTGTGTTTTCTAGTCATGGGTGCATGTTACAAACATCAGAATTGCAAAGATATTATGTGAATGCTGTAACTGTTCATCACTAAGCGGGTATCACCAATGTAACACTTCCTAAACTGCAATCCTGCACTACAATTCTGGGACATAAATTAGGAACCAACATTTTGTTTCATTCAAAGAAGATCAATTGAAGCGTGGTCCCCTGATTTATGCTGCGGACGTCGCCATCATAATAATTGGCCTGCAAATATCACTAAGCCACTGTGTGTAAATACATTCACACAATAGACCAATTCATTATGTTTCTGTATCTAGTCCTAATAGGACAATGTAATTTCTAAACAACATCAGTCTATAATTACAACTCTGCATATAGTCCAGTGTATTGAACTACTTCGCATAGCAAATTAAAACATTTTGTTCTATCCACAACCAATGGCAAATATAGGTAACACAACATTATTGCATAAAAAATTAACTAATGTGTGGATGTGGGGCTGTGCGTTGTGAGTTACATCAGACTTTTAGGCATGTGTTTAGAAACATGGTGCGATCAATATAGAATCAATATAGAATGTACAGTGTGGGGCTACATCCACCCAACATTGGAAAATAGTTGTATGGTTTCCTAATAAAGTAATAAATAACCCTCCCACTTTATTTCTCAGATTGGGTCCCACTACTGCATGGTTCCCCCCATAATGTGCTATGATATGATATGATAAGTCATAATGTGCCTGTACACAATTGCTATATTTTTGCCCTCTTCACTCTCTTCTAGGTTCTGTAACGGTTCCTCAACATACTGTATTTTGTCCAGAATTTTGTGTCGATCCATTCTGGCAAATTTTATTAAAATATTCAGAAAGTTGACAGAGCAAGTGTTACTGGACTCTCCCCATTCTTGAAGCATGGCAGGGTCTTGTTCTTCGAACGAGGGTGTGGTGAGGATATGTAGACCTCTAGGGATACGTCCCAGATCAATTTAGTTTTAAAGAGAGTATTCCTCCCACCATTTACTGATCTCTCGTTTTTGTAACTTCTCCAGATCTCTTAGAAGTTTAACTTCATTATTGGGCTGTAACTCTAACAATTGTTCCATGGGTATGTCTTTTTAAGTAAGGGTTGCTTCTCAGAAAAGAGTGATGCAGCTCGTGCTTTTCGCAGGTTTTCCTTTTCCTGTTGTAATGTCATAATTAATTTGCACTGTGTTGTCTGGAAGGCGCTTTCCCCTTAAAAATGAACTAATGTTCGCTCTCATGCATTGACAGCCTCAATGATATGAATAGACTTTGTTTGCCTTGACGGGCTAACTCAAAAACACACGAAGCTCATGTAAAAGAGAACAGAAAGAAGTTGCATGTTTACAGACCTGCCGTGCTAATATGTGCTCTACGTGTCCTCCGACGCGCTGAGCTCTCTATCCACAGAACGGCAGGTGGCTGTCTCGCGCACCCTCTCTGATGCTTCGTGGTGCGTAGTCGCTGCAGGCAGTCCGGAGCGCAAAACCAACTCCAATACTGGATCAAATGGATGCTGTTGTGCACTTCTATAAATCAAGCGGGTGCAAGTTCCAGCGCTGTTGAGCCTTCGGCGTGAAATTATTTCCAAGAAGAAGCTTTTGCAAAAAGCAGCTAATGGAGTGCACTCCAGAGAGCAGCTGTGGGGTAAAAATGTCTTTGCAGCAATAAAAGGGAAAAAAACACCACTTTGGATCCTGGCAGCAGAGAATGTCTTTATTAGTGCATGTGTGGCAGGAAAAAAGGAACAACCTACAACCTATATACGACGCATTTCGCGGTATACCAACTGCTTGGTGACGTAGGTTACAACTGACACAGATGATGGACTGTAATTTAAACCTTAGAAACTCTCTGATAGTATGTAGAGAGTGTGTACCTGCTAATGACTGCTTTCTCCATGTTTTAGCAATCGGTCATCTTATCACACTATAGTAATGTATTATCCATATAGATTAATGCATATAGTTAGCATTTGCAAAAATTGAGATGCATTACTAAAACAGATTTCCAGAAATAGATTGTTGCCCTGCAAACGGATGGAGGATTGGCTGTCACCATTATAAATAAAACAGCATGCGTGAAAAGCTCACGTCCGTTACATGCTGGATCTGCGCATGAGTAATTTAAAGTTAAACCTCGTAAATACAAGGGCTCATCTGCTGCAATTAATTAACTTTATAAAAATAAAGGCAGCTTTAGCAAGATGGAAAAAACTTAAGTGCTCAGACCAACCCATGGCAATGTAATGCAGACCTGCTTGTATCATCTCTAGTGGATAAATGCTGTACCTCCATGTGCAATGCAACAATAAAAGTTCTTTTTCATTGTCTGCTAAGGAAACAATCAAATATGGGCAGGCTTGAAAGGGACATAATAGTAATGTTTCCCATTTTAAGGCTGTGGAAATACGCAAGTATAACAATATGAATACATGTGCATACATCAAAGCAGCAATAATTTACATAGCAGCAATAATAAAGTGTGTAGTGCTCTCCGTCCATGCATACAACTCTAACAATAGTATAAAGCTCATTGGTCTAGTATATATGTGTGGCAATCTGTGCCCTCATATTAAATGGGAAAGTGCCCCTTTAGTGCATTTCTCACAGAGCCTTGAGTGCCTGCATGGGCTGTTCTGGAAAAAAAGGTGTACCACCTTTTAATAAAGTGCATAGTGCATGCAAATATTGCTCTCCTATTTATTTATTTTATTTATTTTTTACATTTGTAAAGCGCACTGCAGCCCTGAGGCATAGAGGCGCTGATAAGTGGTGCTTAAGAAGGCTTGATTAAGGGTTACAAAAAAGCCACCCCAGAGGAGATCTTAGAGTATACAAACAGAGTTACAGATACATAGGTCCAAGGTAGCGAAACAGAGAACAGGCACATTAATTGAAGAGACTAGTCTTGATGGCCTTGCGAAAGGCCGTGTGAGAGTCGAGTCGTCTGATGTGCGGTGGAAGGGAGTTCCAGAGGGTGGATGCCATGGTGGGAAAGCTTGTGCCACCAGCACGTACTCGGCGGGTTTTTGGCACAGTTAGTAAATTGGAGTAGGCCACTCTGGAGGGCCTGGAAGCACAAGGTTTAGAAAATCTCTGGGCGAGATATATGGGGGCCAGATCGTGAAGACATTTGTGCGTGAGGGCAAGGGTTTTGAACAGGATTCTTTCCTTGACTGGGAGCCAATGGACCTGACGCCTGAGGTCAGAGATGTGGTCCCTGCGTGATAGTCCAGTGGCGGCCCTTAGGGCATTGTTTTGGACTAGTTGGAGTTTCGCTAGGTTTTTTCCAGACGTACCTATTAGAAGGGCGTTGCAGTAGTCCACTCTTGAGCCAATGATTGCCCTGGCGATAGTTAGGCAATTCTGTTGGGAGAGGTACGGTCTGATTGCGTTGAGCAGTTTGGAGTAGTAGGCTGAGGAGGATGCAATGGCATTGACCTGCCTGTTCATGTTCAGGTTCGAGTCCAGGTAGACACCCAAGGTCTTGACTGTTTGGGATACAGGGATATGAATGTTATCTATGGTGAAGGAGTTGTATTGCTTGTCCAGCTTGCCCAGGGTGGACGGGGAGCCAATCAGCAGAAGCTCGGTTTTCTCGCTGTTGAGGCATAACCAGTTTTCTGCCATCCAGGATTGGATGGTGGTGTAAATGGAGTTGAGCGTGTTCAGGTCAGACAGGTAGTCCCCAGAGAGGGGGATAAGCACCTGAGTGTCATCAGCATAGTTAGTGTATGAGATGCCCAGGGCGTCTAGGATCTTGAACAGCGGCCTCGTGAAGAGGTTGTAGAGGGTAGGGGCGATGCATGATCCCTGAGGGACGCCACATTGGATGATGCTCGGGTCAGCGCAGGAGGAGTCGGAGAAGACCTTCATTGCTCTGTCCTGCAGGAAGGAGGTTATCCAGTTGCAGGCAGTCGGGGAGAAGTTGGCTGCGGTGGCAAGATGGTGGCATAGGGTCTTGTGATCCACCAAGTCGAATGCAGCTGATAGGTCCAAAAGGAGGAGTAGAGCAGGTTTGCCTGCATCTCTGAGGTCGTCCATCTGGTTTTTGAGGTCAAGAAGTGCCGTTTCGGTGCCATGTCTTGGCCTGAAGCCTGACTGCCGAAGACCAAGAAGATGGTTATCTTCGAGGAATTTTTGAACTTGCAGGTAAGCTGCTTTGTCCAAGATTTTTAGTAAAAATGGGACAGTGGTAATGGGTCTATAATTCCCTGGGACCGAAGGGTCTAAGGAGGGTTTTTTGATAAGCGGACGAACCCATGCTTCCTTGAGCTCAGCTGGAACATGGCCAGACTTGAATGAAGCATTAATGAAGGCAGTGATGAGGGGGACAAGGGCAGGGGCACAATCCTTGATCACCTGGGCTGGGCAGACATCCCCTTTACAATTGGAGGGCTTGATGGATCTAAGGAGGGCAGCGACTTCGGATTCAGTCATGTCCTTGAACTCAAACAGAGGGGCTTGGCAGGTGACAGCTGGTGGAGCAGGGGAGCCAGTGTGTTTGGCTAGAAGGTTGTTGAGGGCTTTTTGGTGTGCAAGGATATTGGAGTGTAGAGTGTCCAATTTATCCAGCATGGCGGATTGAATTTTGTTGCACCAGGCTTCATCTTTTAGGAGAGTAGAAGGGGGGGACGCAGGGGTTTCAAGCTCTCTAAAGATGGAGAAGATTTCTTTGGTCCCTGATTTGGCTTCTGAAATCCTAGTGTTGAAGGAAGACGCCTTAGCCTTGATTATGGAGATTTTGTATTCAGTGGATAGGGCCTTAAAAGCGGCTTTGGTGGTGTCATTGGGGTTATTCTTCCAGGCCGAGAGTGCAGCTCTTTTTTTTTGACGTAGCTGTGAGAGCTCCTGGGTGAACCAGGCATTGGTATGTTTGACCTTTTTTGCTTTTTTGAGGGTAAGAGGGGCTACAGTGTCCACGGCCTTGGTGATGATCCTTTTGAAGTCTTTAGCAAGTATTGATGGATCATTAGAGAAGGGCGGAGAAAGTGCAGGTACGAGGAGATGTTTAGTAAGGTTCTCCTTTGTGAGCTGCCGAGAGCTTCTGGTGAGTGCGGCAGGGAGGGAAGTCGCTGGTCTAAGCGGCCCTTTTGAAGTGGAGATGTCAAATTTGATGCAGTGGTGGTCAGACCAAGGGATAGGGGAGATGTCTTTGACCTCAAGGGTGCAGTTGTGGTGGGCAACCCAATCTAGCGTCCGCCCTTTAGAGTGGGTAGGCCTGGAGATAGATTGGGAGAACCCAAGGTTGGAGAGCGCTTTATTGAGGGCAGTGGCGTGGGAGTCCTTAGAGTCATAGAGACCGAGGTTAAAGTCACCTAGGAGGATGACTTTAGATGAGCTTTTTAGATTGTCTGAGAGCGAGTGAATTAGAGCTTCATGGAAGTCAGTGCTTGGCCCAGGCGGACGGTAGACCGCATGGAAAGCAATGGTACAGGTGGCTGAGAGCTGGAGTTTGAGCAGAAGGTAATCAGAGCTCTGACCCAAGTCTGCTTGAATCCTTCTGAGTTGTAGATTCTCCTTGGCAATAACAGCCACCCCCCCACCTCTATGAGTGGAGCGATCTTGTCTATGGATGGAATACCCTTCCGGGATGGCAAGTGAGAGGGCAGGGCCAGATGTATCGTTAAGCCAGGTTTCACTAATGAAGAGTAGGTCAAGTTTATTAGAAGTGATAAGGTCGTGAATATCGAGAGGGTGCGCCGGCAGGGACCGTGCGTTAACTAGGGCACAGTATAGTGTGGTGTCCTTAGGTTGCAGGGTGTGGTTGGTGGTGGCTGGAGTTGTCACAGTGCGAGTTGGTGGTACAGGGCCGGGGGCAGCATTAATACCAGGGCCAGCAGTCATGGAGACCGGCAACAAAGTACAAGGCGCAACAGTATTAGCAGGGGCAGCAGTCATATAAGCAGGCACCAAGGTACAGGGCGCAACACTTTTACCTGGGGCAGCAATCATAGAGACAGGCAACAGAGTACAAGGTGCAACAGTATTAGCAGGGGCAGCAGTCATATAAGCAGGCACCACGGTACATTGCGCAACACTTTTACCTGGGGCAGCAGCCCTAGAGACAGGCGCAGCAGAGTTGGCAGGGGCAGCAGGCCTCAATACTGGCAGAATATTGCATGACACTTTATTAGGAGCGGGGTCAAAGAATTGCTGGACGTGGTCAGGAGTGGTGCCACGGTTGTATGTGACACGAGAAGGGTCCAATAGGGTCCGCTTGGCTGACAGGGATGGGTGGTTCCAGGTGAGGAGGTGAGTCGGCACATATCTTGGTGTGAGCCGATGGCCAAGAGGCACCACACCGGAGTGCCGTTGGGAGCGTAGACGCAGGTTATGCTGCTGGATGGATGGAGGCAGGCGAGTAGCGTGGTTGGCCTTCCATAGAGATGAAGTGCGGGAGCAAGCCCCTGCATCAGTGGCTGTAAAGGAGGGAGGGGCCTTGCAGGGTGCAGGAGCATGGCAATGGGGGATGACGCCACCGCGGTCCCTGTAAAAGCGGGACATCCTGGCCCCAAGGCGGGCTAATCTGGAGGCAACCCCAGGGGTGGAAGTGAGCGGGGGGTAGGCAGAAGTGCGTGACCTGCGCCGCAGGTTCCTGGTAGCGAGCGTGCAGGGTAGCATGGCATGCGGGTGGTGAGCCGGGTCATGACCCTTACCTTGATGGAAGGATCTGGAGGCTGCGGTCTGCGCGGTCGAGCAGCGGAGAGCCGCTGAGAGCGAGCTAGGCCTTTGCTCCTGGCCTTCGCTCTGCTGCGGCTTCGCCTGTCGGTGTCCCTCCAGCCCATATAACGCAGGGGTGGAGGGGCGGGCCTGGTAGGTGGATCGGAGGCCATTGGCTGGCACATGTTGCCGGATGGTCGTCATGGCAACGGCCGTGGCGGCCATTTTCGAATTCTGTAGTCTTGGCTCTTCGTGGTTGGCGGTGGGGGCCGTGGGCGCCAAAGGCAGCTTCAGGAGTCCTGGGGTACCAGATGGCTTCAGTGAGGCGCGGGTGGGAGGAGAGCGGTGGGTGGCTTTGTCGGCGGCTGTTCTCGCGCGCTCCAGCGCTACGAGATGCAGGGCGGGGGATGCACGGCGTGTCAGCTGGTGCAAGTCCCCTCGCAGCGGAGCCGCTGAGAGCGAGCTAGGCCTTTGCTCCTGGCCTTCGCTCTGCTGCGGCTTCGCCTGTCGGTGTCCCTCCAGGCCATATAACGCAGGGGTGGAGGGGCGGGCCTGGTAGGTGGATCGGAGGCCATTGGCTGGCACATGTTGCCGGATGGTCGTCATGGCAACGGCCGTGGCGGCCATTTTCGAATTCTGTAGTCTTGGCTCTTCGTGGTTGGCGGTGGGGGCCGTGGGGGCCAAAGGCAGCTTCAGGAGTCCTGGGGTACCAGATGGCTTCAGTGAGGCGCGGGTGGGAGGAGAGCGGTGGGTGGCTTTGTCGGCGGCTGTTCTCGCGCGCTCCAGCGCTACGAGATGCAGGGCGGGGGATGCACGGCGTGTCAGCTGGTGCAATTCCCCTCGCAGCGGAGCCGCTGAGAGCGAGCTAGGCCTTTGCTCCTGGCCTTCGCTCTGAGAATGACCAAGAGGTGGTATATATATAGTTTTCACGAGTCACACATTTTCAATCAATCCATATGTGGAAATATGCACCATCACACAAATCCGGTATTAGTCTATACCTATGAAAATCTGCACAGTTTCAATTTGGCTTGCTTTGGCTTTACAAAGAGCTGTGCTTTATCTGTGGAGAAATGGTATATTTTCCCATGAAAAACAAATCTGGCATGGTTATGCGTATAAAGCCCACTTAACATGCTCAAGCCTTCTATTTGGAATGTACTCCCTCTAGTGAAGTTAACTCTCAGTTCACCCTCTCCTGGGACATAACAGACAAAACGTTTCTAGAGGGCTTATGTTTCATTATATTTGGAAATATTCATACTCACTTTTAAATAATTATTTAGGGCACAGAGCCAGCAAAATCCATCAAGTGTTCCCAGCGATTCCCAGTCAGCTGGCCCCTTCTGGTCTCTTTCTCCCTCTAGGGACGTAGGTTTGCCTCAGGTACGGGTTTTTTATGGATAAGGTCTAATGAATTTCAGACAATATCCAAGCTTAGGTCTCATCCAATTGGAACGGTGCTCTACTTCTCTGCAGACTTCATTCCCAGAGCTTCTCTCATTCCGTGTTTCTACTTTTATAATTGGAATTTTTCCCAAACTATGTCATTGCAACCTTTTTGATTGGTTGAGTCTTTAAATTGGCTTGCCTAATAGGCAGAATCTCCCTGAGAACACACACCCTTAATTTTCATAGGTTGATCATATTTCCTAACATATGACAGGGAGGGTCTGTGTGGTATGGACACTTTTGAATTCAAAATCAAATTGTTTCTATATGTCATCATAGCAACATGGCACATTGATGAAATAGGGTTTCTGAGTTGCCGTAGTCATAAAAAATGCAAGGTTATGTGGCATAAATGTATGCCATAAATTATGATGTATTTATTAATATTCAAAACTTAATTAGCGTTTGAAAATCCTACACTTTTAATGATGTATAGACTTATTTGATGGAGGAGAATCTCACAGTCACAACACACTATTTTCTTTGGTTCAACATCATACCTTTGTGGAGTTATGCTGAAAATCAGTTTTAAATGCATTTCTGATTCCAACCTTAAATGTGTTTAATTTCTTTGATTTATGAAATGTTGGGTCGAGATAAGCCTTCAGTTAATGTTTAATAAATTGAAAAATGTGCTTTTTGTCAGTTTCCCTGAAAAATCAGTAGTGTGAAAGGCACGTTATAAAAGCAATGATTTCCTATACATGAAAGGCTTGTTTTCTTCTGTTTTGTGGATGCGCATAAGACATTCTCTATATCTACCTTACCGTGATGTCTCTCCTTTGTGTGCAACATATCCTGAATAAACAGTACATTGCAAATCATACTCTGTGTCATTTTTTTCTTGATTAAATACAAAGGTACTCCATTTGTAACACATCCTATTTGAGCTTATAATATGACAAGGTTTGCTTTAAAATTGCAGTTACATTTGCAGCTTTAATAATGCTAACTTAGTTTTCTTCTGTAATTGCAATGTGAGGGGTAAAGTTCTAATATGCACACCCCTTTATGCACGTGTAGCAGAAAGCAGAAGGTTTCAATTCAGAAAAGCAGCTGTCTCACTTTTTCACATTCTATTCGGGAATGTTCCTGATCTATAGCAAAATCTGTATCATGTGTCGGGGCTCTCCCTCATCTACCTGCTTCCCACAGGTACACCATTTGTGTGGTAGATGAAGAAAAGCACAATACATAAATAAAGTGAGGCATTATCCCAGTGCCTCTTCAATTTAGAGTTAGGCAGTCTTCGTTTTCTCTTGTATACTTCTTTACACAATACACAATATTGGGCACGCTCCTACTTTTTCTCCAATATCATAATAATGCATTATTCCCAGTGATATCAATACTAGGTGTTGAAAAAATCTACCTCATCCCGGCATCCAAAATAGTGGCTTCCCTCCACTCCAGACCCCACCCGGTAATAATCGTAGGTACCAATCTTGATAGAACTTGCTCAACTACGCTCTCCATGGAAGACAAAGATGCAGGCAAAATAGAGCAAAGGCACAGACCTTTGGGACTGGTGCTGTTTTTGCCTAATAGGAAGGCCAGCACTAATAGAAATTACAGTAATATGTGTATATGTTGGTATCCAGTAGATCATCCCTGCACAGCTGACACAGATACTAGAAAGGACTCAGCAAGAGGTAGCAGCATGACGGGCACAGGCTGTGATTTTTTCCCCTTGTGGGTGAGATTCACATATATGGAGCAGTGCAGACTATGCCAACAGCGGGGTGATTGACTATCCAGGCTCTAACACAGAGAATCAGAAGTCTAGATAAAGCTACCTGCACTATTTTCAATAAAGAACTGTGATTATGAGAGCAAACCAGAAGAGAGCAAAGACTAACCTAAGACGCCTGTGACTAAAATGATCAGCAGGTATTTTTAGTGAAGAAAAAAATAACTGTAAATGATTTTGAAAAGGCTATCTCAAGAGGTAGATTCAAAGCTGAGTCACAAATAATCAACAACTGGTCTATTTGAATTAAGGGCACACAAATTACCCCTATGAATCTCAGAATCAAAAGGTGATTATAGTTGGCCTCCAATTATCTGTATTAAACACCCGAAATACAGGTGTTCATTGACTGGCTAATGAATATGTCATACATCGAACACTAGCTGGGCACATTGCAGTTTCAGTTATACCAAAGTCATAAAAAAATAATACAACAAAATGAATGAAATCATTGCAAATATATACTACTCATGGGACAAACTTACCTTTTTTAAGATAATAAATGTGATACTAAGCTTGATTCCCTGCTTAATGAATTTCCATCTAAAGACTCAGACTTAGCAGATATAGAAGAAGCAGAGAATTTAGAACACAGTTCATAATGTGATAACCCTGTACTCACAAAACTAACCTGGTACCTTCTGAAGAATAGAATATGTCAGACCTCAAGGTGGACAGGTGAACGTTTATATATCTTTCCATCGCTGAGGGCTGTAGGGGTTTTTGTCATAGAGCTATTACCTAACTTGGCGATATCTTAGTGTTGTGGTAAATTAGCAGTAAATTGGCAGTACATTTGGTGGAAATTTATTATGGCGGTATAGCAGTGGTGAGCATATTTATAGTTCTGTCCTATATGATGAGACAAACTCTTCCCCTTTGGTATTTGTATTCTGTTTTAGGGTTGACTGTAAGTACAATTTACCCCAGCATCATTCTCCTGCATTCTTAGAGACCGATTTAAAAGAAACCAGGTCTTGGCACAGAGCCTTATTAAGCAGTCTTTTTCAGAATTCTTGTGTGCAGCTCTAAACTATCTTAAGAAGCAAACTTGAATTAAGCTGCCTTCTTCAAAAATATTATTTAATGGTTCTCAATACACTTCTCCACAAATGCAGTCATGCCAAAGGATGGCATTGTCGGATGACCACACCCCAAGTGCAAATAACTTTTCCTCCAGGTATTTCACCAGTTCCGAAAATGTGGCCTCTATTTGAGACATAATGGTGCAGTGTGCAGAGCTACACTACTCTCACAGAATTAGTTCCCTTTAAATGCCCCAATGGCTGTGTGGAACACACTTGCCACGCCCAGTAGCTGATTTACAGTCTGTTCACACAGGGCCAACACACCAAATATGTAGGTGTTTTTGTCATAGAGCTATTACCTAACTTGGTGATATCTTAGTGTTGTGGTAAATTAGCGGTAAATTGGCGGTACATTTGGTGGTCATTTATTTTGGCAGTATAACAGTGGTGAGCATATTTATAGTACTGTCCTATATGATGAGACAAACTCTCCCCCTTTTGTATTTGTATTCTGTTTTAGGGTTGACTGTAAGTACAATTTACCAGGCCTTGCACATTTAGTAGGAATAAAATATTACCACATGTTGTGCTGATGACTTATATACGACATCAGCCTACCGTGTTGACGTTTCTGTTCAGCTCCCAGAATGCATAGCTGAACACTCTCTCACACAGACACACACACAGGTTTCCAGCTAGCTTACTTTTATGAATCTCTAATTTTATCTTTTTTTACCCTACCACTGCCTGTAAATATTTTACCACTGCGGTATATGCTCTAAGGCACTTCCTAATTATCTTCCACCTCTAGAGAATAACTACCAGAGACACAATAAAACAATCTCAATAAAACAGCTTTTCTAATTTTTATATGTATATGGTAAAATATAAAGACAGATTTTACAATGCCCGTTTTAACACAAGTTGCAATAACACATGTCATTTCAGTTCACTATAGAAAAATGTGTTTTGTTCTTACCAATGCCTGGAAAGTTGACACATTTATCTAAGAGAAAAGATATGAAGCACAGCACAACATGGAGGTTTTTCTTTCCATTGGTTTTAGGAATTCCCAATTAAAAATGTGATAGAAAAACAAACAACAGTTTTGTTAAAAATAACCTTTTTAACATATCTGCCTAACTGATGGGAAATGCACACGCTCTTATTTGCACGCTCTTCAAAGTTACCAAACTTACTTAAAATGTGTATGGATTCTGTGCTGAAGCACTCCCTCTCTAGACCGAGGGTGGAATGTTGCTATTTAGCAGCTTTTGCTAGCCCAGCGAAAGTCAGCGACCTCACTTCAGCCCTTCAGATATCTGCATGGAGAGAATCTGGAACTCTCTCTCTCAGTGCAGCTTCGCTGCGCCCTCCATGCACAACACGGCTGTCAGCTGCACTTCACCTCCTCTCTCTGCAAAATGAAGACTGACTCCACCTTCTCTCTCCCTCACATTTATGTATGAGCCCTGTCATTCAAAACTAAACCTTCCCCTTTTTCTGACATGTTCAGCAACTTCTAGAATTCTGACCTCTCCGTCCAATCACCTAACACAAGCTTGTATGTATCTTTTTGCTTCCTACACAAACAATGACCTCTCTGAATGGAAAAAAAAACAGCCTATTCATTTCGGCAGCACATTTTTTTCCTCAGAACGAAAAACCGAATGTTTCTATCTGCGCTCACTTGCAATGCATTGCAATGTTAACAGGAGGACTAATTAGTTAAGGGGATATCATTTAATCAGGATGGTTAGTTAATTAATCTGGGTTAGTTTCTTTAATGCAAACTTACACAGATGGCAATTTATGTATAACATGAGTCATTTTATATGTGCTCAGTGCATTTTGAATCTGCTGCCTTTTGCATCAAATTCTTTGGCATTAGAGGCCTAGTTCACTGCCCCTCATGAACTCAAGGTGTTATTTTTATTTTTCTGCCTTCACCTGCACTACATAATTTGATGTCTCTTTTAGCATTCATTTACACTAACCCCACTGAAAGTAGTGTCATGTAATCACTAATTTGCTGTTCCCATCTGCACCCTTTTTACTGGCTGCCTCGATTGAAATCACTGCCACACCTTCTTACATTCCCTCATTTTCCGACAGCTATGACCGTTCACGACATCATAGCGGGACGATTCATAATTAAACTTGCTAAAATGCATGTGTCGCAGGGCATCTCTCCTTTCTCATTGTTGTAAGTAGCATGACAAACATTCTCATCTTAATGGTAAGGGCAATCAGCCATCGCCCCATTAACACAATTAATATCGCCAGAAACACCATACCTTTCTCTACCCAGGTCCCCCAGTTGTACATGTTTACGTCGATTAGGCACAGGCTATTCACAGTAATGTTGTTCTTTTTGAAATTCATCCCGACAGTGTGTCTCTCCTTGTGATTGAACAGAAATTCAACAGAAATTCTACATCTGGGTCGATGGGGAACAAGTTTCTCTGAAAAAACTCTATATTTTCCTCTTTACCCTCCCACAAATCATCATCAACATGAAATAAAATAAATCCCCCTATTGAAACAATTGTGTCCTTTGGAATAGATATGTAAAACACACTATACTTTAATTGTTTGACAATGAAAGATCCATGATTCAGATGGGTGATTGTGTAATGTTTAAAAGAAGTACTTACCAACCACCTATTTTTAATTAGCCTACCTTGTGACAGTTCCTCAATCCCCGAATTACTAATGACCACTTCACATCCCCCAGACACCTACTGACCAGGTTTCAACCCGCAAATAGCATCTGCCGCATCAGGAGCAAATGGTTTACCTGGACACAAATAATTCTCCTTAAACTTTACACATGTATCAAAATTCGGAATCAAGTAAACATCATGTTCCCAGGACTGAAATGTCACCACTTCTGGGGTTTTAATGTTCACCAAAATCCCACAATGTGTACCAGTTTGGTCTGGTATATCAATTCAGGAGCAATATATGGAATGCATAATAAAAACCCAACCTCCATTCTTTCTATATTAATATATAAAGGCATAGCACTCCCCATCTTGAATGCAATCTTGATTTGCATCATTTCCACTTCTCTTTGCGTGATTTTTCCAATTATTTGATGGATGATAACAGATGACACAAAGTACAACGGTATATGCCCTTGAATTAATTGTGATATTGCATTTTGGACTCCTCCCATGTACTTCTCCAGTAACCTATCTATGGGATTGATTAAATTCATAATGTCACTCAATATTCTATCATGCTTAACCACAACATGTGTGCGGCGCTGCAGTATCTCAGACTATTCATTCAACATGATAATAGTCTCATTTACGTACTTCACCTGTTCATTCAGTCTGCCTCTAATTTCATCTTAAATCGTTTGGATTATGTCTAAATCATAAATCAATTGCTGCACCTTAGCACTCAATGTTCCCACAGATATTGCATTGACTGTAGACATTGTCGTGCCCACCACAGCCCCAATAATAGTCATCACCACAGAGGCCACAAGCAAAACCGCCACCTGCTTCCCCCTTCTTTTTACATCAGATGAATTTACAAACGTTTTTCCAATTGCATGGCAATATCTATGACTGATTGCTGGGCATCCTCTTTTTGCAGCTCCAATCACTCCCTTTTTTGATCTGATGCAATTACAGACGTATTTATAAACCTCTCGACTACAACATCAGAGTTTATGTTCACGTACATATTCTGGTATGCCAGCCTTCTGTTTCCCAGAATAAATGCAGGTGCTTCTTCCACTGCAATCCCAGATGCCGGTCCGGGTTCAATGATGACCTGTGCTCTTGCGATTTTAATTCCTGATACGCCCACTATGATTAGCATGGTAAGTATGCAGTTCTCAGGTCTGGTCATCATCGCTTTTTTCTCTGCAGACTTTGGCCCTCATTACAAGCATGGCGGTCTGGGAACTAGGGTACCGGTAAGCATGCCGATACCGTTGTTCCCGGACCACCATACTACGAGCCCTGCTTGCTGGTGCCGTCTCACCCGCCAGGTTTTTCCTGGCAGTTGTAACGGTACCCGTGAGCAGAGCACGTCGGATGCACCAGCCCAACTCTGAATATGACGGTGCATCCGACGTTCCCATCCCCATTAACGGGTCTGCCGAGCTCAGCATGACCGAGCAACCATTTTTCTTGCCCATTCGCGGGTGTCAGAAAAAATGCAACTCCGGCGGCAGCCATGCCGCTTTTAACAGAGTTATAATGAAGCCCTTTGTCTTCACCCCTATTCTTCGGTCCAGGGGCTTTCCCGGGGCCCCCTGCCATGGTAACCGATCCCGTGGCCTCCAATGGTCCATCATCCCAAGGAACCAGCCCTGCCGGGGCAATGAATTAGTGATTTATAAAGTGAATAGAAAAGAAACAGGATAAGTACATAGCATAAAACAATTGTCTATCCCTCTTATACTACAAGGTCTGAAAATAAAATCTGAATGCTTAAAACACCATGGCTCCCTGGATTTGCCACTTTGGACACCTGCAATTAAACACATATTATACAAAAACAAGACAACATTTTACATTATGCATCAAAATAATTCCCAACAAACAACACACTCCTCCATAATATTTCACATCTCTACCATTTCTTGCCATCTCCCATCATTTATTTGAAACCCATGCAGAAAAACCTTATTACATTACATTATGATAGCTCAGTTTGGTTCAGCACTTTCTCATGAGAATAATTAACCATTTTTTTAAACGTTACATGTGGCTCTGTTCACCTATGCTTGCTTACCAGGCCGCATATTTGTTTACTCATGGAGTGGAATCCTGTGAATGTTACCTTAAACATGATCTCATATCACTGTGTCACATGTACTAGGAATCAGTCTCTGTTCAATGTATCTGCTAGCAGACCAAATTACTATGTGTTTTCATGCTCTTATTATACCTCCTGACAACCAGGCATGTTTACCTTAATTACACTGTCAGCTTTATTTTCACTGCATCCATTACATTCAACTAGTCTCAAATCGCTAAAGCCTTTTCACCTCATGTTTTGGGTGGCAGGGTTTAATTTGGTTAACATCAACACATTGCTCTGTCACCATTTCACCCTCCTTCTTGATAATTTTATACACTACATGGGAGATTCTGTCCACAATTTCAAATGGCCCTTGCCATGCTGCTAGAAATTTAGAGTTTTTATGCTTGTGCTTCCCAAAGTGATATCTATACACCTGATCACCTATCTTGTATTCTTTTACAGATGTCTTTCTATCATAATAGGTCTTTGCACTTTCGGCAGCTCTCTCCAGATTCCGCTGTACAAATGCAAATGCATATTGCAAGTGCTTCCTCAATTCCTCCACATATTCGTGAACTGTGTCTGCTCGTGTGCCCTGTACAATAAGTGTTGTGGCAATACCATTTTTCTTCCTGTCAATATCTCATGAGGGCTAATACCTGTTGTTTTAGCAGGGGTTGATCTAATGCCCATTAATACTAAAGGTAACCGTAGATCTCAACTGGAGCCTGCCTCATTTACAAATTTCTTTAGTATGTCTACTATAGGTCTATTGCTTCTCTCCACCCCGATGAAGATGACCTATATGATATGTGAAGTTTCCTCTTTACCCCAAATATCTGCCACACCTTGCTCATCAAGGCACTAGTCAAATGGCTTCCCCTGCCTGATTCTATCCTTTGGGGTAACCCAAACCTTGAAAATATGTGATTTACCAATGATGCGGCTGCTGTTTGCGCACTGCAATCCGGTGCAGGAATACGTTCCACCCATTTGGACATCAGACATACCACAGTTAATACATATTTATTTCCCCTAGCTGATCTTTTTACAGGCCCAACATAGTCGATTTGTAAATCTGACCAGGGAAGAGTCAAACATCTTTTCATTAATGGAGGACTATGCATAGGTGAATCAGGTTGAAATTGTGCACATACCAGACACCCTGTGGTGTATAGTTCCACATCTTGGGACATATGCGGCCAGTAAGCATAGTCCTTTAAGATCTCTAAAGTCTTTTGTGAGCCTCTGTGCCCAGCAGTTATTGCGTCATGCGCATGATGTAACATTAGCCCTCTGACTGAAAGAGGTACCACCCATTGTATTTGACCTGTTACAGAGTCCCTAATCATCAAACCATCTTGCAATCTTGTAGTCTAATTCCTTTTTTGTTCTTAAATAGTACCCTCAATTCTTCTTTTCCTTTGCAATAATTTTCCGACAGAGGATTTTGTTCTGTATCTACCAAATGATTATAAAATAGGCCTAACACTGAGTCTTCTTTTTGTGCTTTAATCAAATCCTCATCCGGGATATCATAACTCCATTTCAATACAGGCTGTTCGATTTCTTTTGGCGATTTGGAGCATGTGATTGCGTCTACCTGTATTTCACTAAGTAAGTGTTCAATGGGAAATGACTTTCCCGTGACTGCACCCATTTTGGCCAATTGATCTGCTTTGTCATTTCCCTCCTTGTCCTCTCCTGGTGCTTTTAAATGACCCCGGATTTTCCTCCAGTGTATTATTAAATCATTTTCTGACACTAATTTGTCTATGGCTTGGATCATTTTCCCAAGTTTAAGGGGCATTATGTTGTATGTGAGCATACCTTTCGCCTTGCAGCCATGCAAATACTCCACAAAATTGTTTGATGCATAATCAAAATCAGTCACTGTGACAATTTCCTTGAATTTCTTTTCAATTGCGGTGACAATTGCCTTATAAATGGCAGCCAGCTCAGCTATTTGGCTAGACCTAGCTCCAATTATCAGGCTCGCTCTTGGAATATTATCACATTTGAACCAAATATTTCCTATTCTCACCACGTGTTGCTTTTCTTCATTATTTTCCACATGATATGCGCATCCATCCACATACACTGTTGGCAAGCCTCCACAAACCTCTTCATTGAAAGCTTTGTGTGGTGATTGTTCAAATGCATTAAAATTGGTCTCTATTTCTGTTTCATCAGGCATGCATTTAGCTGTGCAATCATGCAGATCTGCCAGCCCTTGAGCAACTGAGCTCCTTTTATTTTGACCATATTTTACATCTACAGAGAATCCTTGTAATTCCAATGTCCAGGAAGTAATTCTGGACTGTGTCAAATTACCTGATGCAAGGGTTGGTGATTTGTTTCAATAATTACCTTTTCTCCATGAATAATGGGGCGGAAATGCTGCAACGCCCACACAGTGGTCAGAAGAGCTTTTTCACACTCACTAAATTTAGTTTCAACCTGAGATAATGCCTTGCTCGCATAGTCAATAGTTTTGTGATTGAGATCATTCCTCTGGGATAATGAAGCTGACATACACTGATCTGTGAATCCTATTCTCACAAAGAAATCAGATTCTTTATGGGAAGGCCAAACACGGTGCCTTCATGAGAAATTCTTTCAATTTAGCTACTGCTTCAGATTGCTCTTTTTCCCATTTTCATGGTACACTCTGCTTCAGCAATTTAGTTAAGGGTTGAGCGATCTCAGTGTAATTCTCATTACATTTTCTGTTAAATCCTGTAATCCCTAATAAACTTTTCTGTCCTTTCAGGTTAATAGGATTGTTTAATTTCTGTATTGTTTCCACCTTTTTCTTTTGTGGATTCAACCCATCTTCAGTCAGTTAAAGGCCCAAGAAATGTACTTTCTTTTTGCACCATTTGCCTTCTGCAAAGATGCTTTGGCTCCCACTTTCTGCAACTAGCCAAGCACATGTCTAATCTCACTTTTTAATCAGAACATCATCCAAGTAAACTATTGTTCCCCTGTCTGCTGCATCTGGGAGTGCTTTTCTTAGAAATATATCCAATTCACTTCCACTGTTGACATACCCAAATGGTGTTCTGGACCATGAGTACTGAGTTTTATCAAATGAAAATGCAAATGAATTTTGTATGTCTTCAGCCAGTGGCACACACCAGTACCCTGCTGTAAGGTCTAACGTTGTAAATACTTTTGACCCATGAACCTGTGTGAGGCCTTGATCAATGAATGGGAGAGGCCATCTGCACACCAGTACTCTTTTGTTTAATTCCCTTAAGTCTGCACACAAACACCATTGACCATCCAAACTGGGAGTGTTTGAGGTACTATGAATGGGCCTCTGGATTCTAAATTTTTAATTATCTCTGCTAATGATTCCAGGCACGCCAACAGTAACCAATATTGACGCACGAATACCGGATCCCTACCATGTCCCTCTGGTAATGTGGCAACATGAAAATCAGTTAGGCCGCAATCATAAGCGTCCTTGGCAAAAACCTCTTTAAATAGATATTATTCTCAACTCATTCCTATCCTCTTCATTGTCACATGCTTCTGCTGCCTGAATCTGTTCCTCTACCATTTTTGAGAATTCTGGAAAATCCTCCAATGAAGGAACCTCTGTGCTCTCTTATAATCGTGTGACTGTATCTATTTCTAGAGTTACCACCTTTAAATATTTTGGATTAACAGCCTCTATTTCAATAGGCTGACTTTCTCTTTCCTTTTCCTTTTCACTTAAATCAAATAATATACAATTTTCTTGGTGACAGCATGCTGTCTCACTAGAATCGTAAGGATACACAGACTGAATTTTGAATATCTCTTTAGGTTGAGAATATAGAGACTCTGGCAAGTCACCCTGTGCATTCACATTTCTCAGGGATGTTCACAACCACTGTATTACTGAAATCTGCAGTATAATGTGATTTTTATATCACCATACCTAATGCTGAATTTTCTTCTAAATACATTTCTTGACATCCTTTATTATCCACCATGATTTTGATGGGCCCATCCCTAATCTCCACCAGTGATGTATGTTCACATTCTAGACCTTGTTGCCTCATGGATCCATGTATGCACACAAATGCATCAGTATCCTTCATCTGATGTCCACTTCTGTGTTTTAGTGTAATAGTGAATGCAGGAATGTTAACATCCTTCTTCACCTGTAGCTCAATTGCATATGGCACCAACTGTGCACAATGATAAGCCTGTCCAACACCATACACATTCTGTGCATAATGTCATTTCCCAAATAAAAATAATTTTGTGTCCCACTCACTATCCAAACATTGTGACAGATAGTTCTCGGGCTAATAGTAGTTTTTAGCATGCATCTTCCTACAACTCTATTCCCTGAGACCGGCTCATCTAACCCGAAAACATGTTGGTTTTTAATTCTGAAATTTGGGATTTCCTCCCTTTCAATAATTTGCTGGAATAGTTTCTCATTAACGAAACTTCTTTCCTGTTCAAGTGCTCAGGTGGCTTTTATCATTCCAGAATGACCATTTACGCCAATAGGGATCCATGGCTGCCCATCTCCCAAGTGTATTTCAGAAAGTGTTGTGATATGCATTTCTGTGGTTACCTCAGAGATAACATTCTGTTTGCACAGCTCTTCCTTTAAGTAAAAGCGCAAAGTATTTTCATCTATCTCTGTTTGCCATTTTTTCTAGGGTGAAAATAAATCTCCATGGATTGCTTCTCTTTTTCACTTTGCATTTCACTTTGATACATCAAGATGACAGTGACACTAGGCACAGAGCCATTTTGAAGATACACCTCCACTACATCATTTGATTTAGCCACAGTATGGCATCCTTTTACACTGTTGTTTTGTGACCTTACTTCTTAGGCCTCAAGAGTTTTTTGGCTAGGGACTGTAGGATTATTTAGCGTGTTTTTGGAGCGCAGCGCCACTACATGGGATCAATATATAGCGTGTTTTTGGAGTGCAGTACCACTGCATGGGATCAATGTATTGCTATAACATGGTACAGCAAGCTATGTGTTGCCGGTGTAACATATGGATATGTAAATGAAGACAGGCTACTCAGTCAAAAACACAGCATTTCTTTTCACATTTAAAAACCTTTTTTTTCACCTGAAATGGCTCTGTTGCAGGAGACACATTAGAAGATTAATGAACTAATATAATTAACAGTACTAACATGATTCTAATCAAATAACATCATAATGTGTTATAAAGTGCAAAATAAGGTAGAAAAGACAGGCTCTGAAATCATTTTAAACGTGCACTTGTATTCATTTTTTCTCTGTTCACTGTGTTAGCTGGATGCAAAATCTGCATGCCAGGAAATGAGTAGATATAGTTTCTAAACCGTATAAGCCAAGCCATTGTTGAAAAAGGAGGATAGATTATTGTGTATTTTGATTGGTGACACGTCACCTTAGGGGCTGTAACGGAGGTTTCCTGAAGAATCTCGGGGAGAGAGAAAGGCAGTGGACATTTTTACACAGCTTCGGTGAGAAGCCTGAGGGGAGTTGCTGTGGGGCTGCCTGATTGAGGGGCATCGTTCTAGTGTACTGCTGATCTTCACAGGCTGGAGATTCCAGTCAATTGGCACCGGTTTGAGGACCAAAGAGTGCAGATTGGAACTGCATGTCCTCGCCGGGTGCTCCAAAAGGAAGCCCCGAGCCATTTAAAGAAAGCGACCTGTCCAGAGAGTTTGCATGCTGATCTGCTACAATTTTGCTGGTAATTATCTTACACAAAGCGAGAATGTGGTGTGTGAATGAAAGCTATTTCAGTCAGGCAGCGTAGCGATAGCTGCATTCTAATGTTGCTATTCAGAAATGCAAGTCAACTGATGCACTGTTCTTTTTATTGTTGCAAAGAATCTAATGAAATGCCATGTATTTTGCAATTGCTTCTCTTATGTTTATTCTAGAAAAGACTGCCTCACAAAACTGGTAATGTATGATTTTTTTTAAATGAAACTGATGTTAATCACAATCCGTTTAAAGGCTTCTATTTGCTTCTGTTTTTCTCTGGTACAGTTAGCCCATATCACCTGATAAAAGGGGAGGTTATTAGGTAATATATGTCAAGCATCCCATGTGGAAAAAGTTATGTTATGAGTAATTATAAATAGCTGTGTGCGTGGTTCCACTCAGTGTATGTGTGTGTGACTTCTGAGTGGAACACAATCTGATAGTCTGTTGGACGTACATGAGTCAGCAGAGAAAGAGGCCTCTGGAAATAGTTTTACGAATGTAAATAAATTAGTGATTATACCACATGTTATTGTGAATACTTTATGGAAGCATAGCTCACTGGTGTAGATAAATCAGTGATAACAGCCATATGTGGCACTCCATATGAAAATGTGGTGTTCTTGAATAATGTAGAAACCTGAGGCCTCTAGAGATCACAAGAACAGTCTAAACAAAAGAAAGGGGTTTTGTATGTTGGGGCCACAAAACAAATAAATTATGCTCATCACTATACCACAACAAAATGCATACCAACTAAATGTATCTGTGTACTGAAATAATGCATAGCCACGATACCACTATAATACCAAACCCAATCTGAATGCAAGGAGTGATTGTTGCGAAATTACTTTTATTCTTAGTGGTAAGAAAATACTGCTAGGCCCCAAATCTACACAAAATACCCTACAGGACCATAAAACCCCATTTACCCCAACAATGAGGGGCGACAATCTCTTCAGGCAATCTGTTCCCATTAAAAAGGGAATTTCACTGAGGGATGTGATCAATACATCCTGTCTCATCCTGTGTTTTCCTATCTTTATGTCAACCTCAGTGACACTTTCAATAGGTATATCCTCACCATTGAAGTTATATACTAGGTTTTCATTTTGTCTCACTTTGATATGATTCTGTGGGGCTCTCCCTTCATTGATACTATTTATCAACTATTTGGACATGATCGTGGTACTGTGCACCTGTGTCAATCATTGCAAACGCATTGCACTTCCACAGTAATAGGAGCATAAAATATGTCCTCAACATCTTCCAGCACACACAAAAAGTGTGTGTTTTTGCTGATTTCAGGACTCACTTTTCTCAAGCCCTTTTCATTTTTGCCAAACACATGGGCAAGTGAAATGATATTTTTCCCTCCTTTTTGTCTATTTTTCCATGTTCAGACACCATCTGGAGTGTAGCCACTGTTTTCACTTTTTTTCTTAGACCATCAGTGCCCACACAGCAGTTTTCTGACTGAACATCCTCATAAAACATCACATGGTAACTTATCATTTCTGGACTCTGAGCACCTATTTGCATCTGGCACGGTATCAATCTTTTTGGTCTCTTGAAAAATGTGTGGCTCGAAGTACTGTTCAGGTGACTGGCCTGTGCCCTGCTTTTGAGTACTCATTTTTTCTGTCTGTGTCTCATCAGCATTTTGACTATCAAGGGGGGATATTTTAACAACTAATCCTACCTCTTTATCAGGTGATTTATTATGGCGTGTGGTGCCTTTTTTGAATCTGTCTCTCTGCTCTTTTGGAATGTCTTGTTTATTTTCTCCTGTCTGTCTTTCATTTGCGCACACTTCAATAGTCTGGTTCAACTCCAAATTGAACCACAGCCCCTTTTTATGGGCGTGTGCCTCCCCTTCCTCGTTCTCATTTGTGATTATCTTCATGTTTAAATCGGAAAGCAATTCAGGACGTTTACACAAAACTGGTTCATGGTATTCTGTACTTTCATCATTGCCGGGGCTATTACATAATCACTTATTGTCAGAGCGCACAAGATCACTCCTTTGACATTCTGCACCCTCACTTTGTGGCTGCTTTTGACTTGCACAGAGTTTTCCTATTTGCTCAGACAACATTTTAACTTGGCCTCAAGGCATTGAAATCTGTCAGGTTCCCTGGAATCTTCTCTTGCATCCTAGGTCGGTAGTGGTTACATTCACCCTGGTTGGACCTGTTCTGGTATCTTTCCAGAGATTGATTTCTATTTGAATTGTTTCTGGATTTGGGCTGATTCAAGTGGCATTTTTGCAGATCTTATTTCCATTACCTTTGCCGTGGAGTCTTTAGATATTGATTTTGCTTCTTTAACTCTAGCTCACTCTTCACTCTGACAATATATGACCTCATATAGTTTAGTTCCTTATTCTACAAACCACTCTAGCGATTTTTATCGATCAAACTCGCAAATTTACTGTGATATGATGTCTTTTTGTAAACCATAAAAATCGGTAGTCTTAAATTCAGTCCCATTAGGGATAAAAAATACATCAAAACGGGAGAATGCCCTTTTTAATTCTTGGAGAAAATGGCGAGTTGACATATTTGGCTTCGCTGTCATGGTATACACTGCCTTTTTTGCATCCTGCAATGACCGGTATGGTGAGAAGTGATGTCTAACCTCTTTTTTAAATTCTGCCCATGGCATATTCTCTTGCTCATTTAGGCCCATGATAATGCTAGCAGCATCGAGAGTTAGGTGAAAGTGCTATCTACTTTGTTCTATGGGTATTTGAAGAGCTTTAAATATATCCTATACTGTTTCCAAGTGATCCTCTATGCAACAATCGCCTCCCTTTTTGAATGGTTTAATCAAGGCTTTGATCGATTTAATTATTTTGATAGGAGTACTTGGCGCTATATTTGGAGTAGGATTATTCTGTTGTTCATTCCTTCTCTCAGGTGGATAGGACTGATGGCAACCAACAGTGGGTGAATCAAACCTCCCAAATTAATTACAACCAGGCCTAGCCACCGGTATAGCCACTGGTAAATTGTTCCCTCATGTAGAAGTGGGGCTAACCTCAATCCCATTGAATGTGGTGCCTTGTTGTTTTTCGTGAGATTGTAAGTTACATATTTGCTGCTCCAAATCTTTGCACTTTTTATGCAGTCGGTCTGCTTCCTGACAAAGGTAAGAATTCTCATCACCCATCTTATTAATCACATCCTGCATTTCACTTATTTACATTTGGCACTGATTAAATTCCCTGTCCTTATTATCCTTTTCCCGTAGCATTTGGGCAATTTCTTGTTCAATGCACTGAAACTCCTCTTCCCTTTCCATTTATCTTTTTGAAGTGTTTGCATCTCCAGAATTGTGTCCTCATTATCTTGTCTGATGGCACTTACCACCCATTTTAGTTGTTTTAGCTCCTGCTCACTTTCCTTAAAGTGTTTCCTTCTCTGAGACAGTTGTTTTTCTAATTCACTGCATTTAGATTACATTTCTTTATGGCATGACTCTAATTCCGATTTTAAATTTTTCTTCTGCTCTTCAGCCTCATCTAAATTGATCTGTAATCTGTTAATTACCCCAACATCATTCTCCTGAAGTCTTAGAGACCGATTTAAAAGAAACCAGGTCTTGACAGTGAGCCTTATTAAGCAGTCTTTTTCAGCATTCTTGTGTGCAGCTCTAAACAATCTCAAGTAGCAGACTGGAACTAAGCTGCCTTCTTCAAAATATTATTTAATGGTTCTCAATGCACTTCTCCACAAATGTGGTCACGCCAAAGGATGGCATTGTCTGATGACCACACCCCATGTGCAAATAAATTTGCCTCCAGGTATTTCACCAGTTCCGAAAAAATGTGGCCTCTATTTGAGACATAATAGTACAGTGTGCAGCGCTGTATTACTCTCACAGAATTAGTGCCCTTTAAATGCACCAATGGCTGTGTGGAACACACTTTCCAAGCCCAGTAGCTTCTTTACAGTCTGTTCACACAGGACCAATGCACCAAATATGTAGGGGTTTTTGTCATAGAGCTGTTAACTAACTTGGCGATATCTTAGTGTTGTGGTAAATTAGGGGTAAATTGGCAGTACATTTGGTGGTCATTTATTATGGCAGTATAACAGTGGTGAGCATATTTATAGTACTGTCCTATATGAGGAGACAAACTCTCCCACTTTGTATTTGTATTCTGTTTTAGGGTTGACTGTAAGTACAATTTACCAGGCCTTACACATTTAATTGTGTAATGCAATGTAATGCAATTCTCTTTATAATATCATGAATGGTTATTGCATTATAGATGTTTCCATTTAACTAACTTCTAAATTTATTTTCAAATTATTTTCGCATCTCAAAGCAACTGGCTCATCCCTGCGGACCCTAGGACGTATGACAGACTAGCGTACACTGTTTTTTTGCGACGATATCCAAATGCGCACAATTTGTGTACTTAATAATCACATTACAAAAACCATTTTCATAGCATTAAATGGAACATCCCCAGCTGAACATTTCACAAAAAGAATTTCCTGTGTAAAAACTAAAGGACATGTTGTTCTCACATTATACATATAAGTCAATAACACAGCATTTGGTGTCTTCGGTTCTTTCACTGTTAGTTCAGTGCTAGAAGCATACTATTTATGACTTTGATGAAGACAAAGAAACTAGGTCTAGGGTTACAGCTGGTCTGTTGGCTGACTCCTTCGACCTTAAATTAAATGCAAAAAGATCCAAAATGTGAACAGGGATCTATAACTCCTCTCTTGCTGATATTCACTGGTCTGTCGCAAATCACTGGACCGACGGTAAGCCACAAAGAAACCCGTCAAAAATAGTAAAGAGAATATGCAAAGGCATGAAAAAAAATCCAGGACATTGCGCCTTATTTCAGGTGATTGTAGATGTATTTTAATATTTTTTTTCCAAAAAAGTTGCCCTCATGGTATTACACGTGTTTCGGCCTCTGCCGGCCTTTTTCAAATTAGGGCTAATATGTTGAACTGCTAGAAAGCATATACACAACAATGTATTACATCATACATATTCAAAGTGGAAGTAAATCAAGAAACACTGAATGCATTACAAGAAAAAACCCATAATACGAAAGTATCAGTGAAATTGAATAGGTAACAAATCAAAATATTCAATAATGAGTTCAAAAAATAATAATTACACAAAGAGAGGTAGAAAAGTGGGGCGGGGAGACATACAAACAAAGCGGGAGACAAAAGACAAATGTTATATTAGTCACAGTTATTACTTATTTGCTGTGTGTAGTAAAAGAACCACGGCTACTTCAGGACAAAACTTACCCACACTGGGGCTCACTGACTTCTTATTCGCAAAAAATGTATTGGGTCGAATCCCATTATGATCTGCTCCATTACCAAGAAAAGAATGTACAAAATGTCTTTCAGTTCCAAAATCATCTATGCGTGTATCATACAACATTCACTGTAGTGCAAGCGCAGTATACTTCTCCATTAAACAGTGTTATCTTTTCCGTTATAACATGATAAAGTTAACATTCTACAAGTTAGTATTTATCTTGTAAAGTTAGCAAATCCACATTTCAAAAGCGATCCTCATGTGGGTCACTAATGTGCTAGGGCAACAGACGCCACTTACTTGACGAAGGAAGTAATCACTCGCGTCGGCTTCACTGTTCTACACGGCCGCCATCTTGGGACTAATTTATTTGTTCCCATGGATACCTGACACCGTGTGTGCCGCTTCGCCTTGTTGCTTAGCAACGTGCGCGCAAAGTTCTAAATCTAATGAGTTGGGTTACCTTAGTCTACCTTATGTGCCCCTCCGCCCTGTTGCTTGGCAACGTGCGCACGAGGCGAATGTCTACATTTACTCATTAACCAACTAGTGGATTGTGAGTACAAATATGTCTTGCAATGGCTGTTTAAGTCAAACCAATTCTGCAAGATCAAGACTAAACATTATTTCATTATTACAGAAATGGTTTAAGGGTGTATACTCACCAAGATCGTACATACATATGTTCGATGAAAGCAAATTAGTTAATTACTATCTATTCAAGAACAATAAAGGAGTGAGTTGTCAATGGATATGCACGTTGATAATTACTACGGTTCAACTCAATGTTGGCTTGCCTTTCAAAGAAAAGGATAACATTACAGCTATAAGTCATGCAATCTCGTCTGGACCGTAATAGATAAAACAGCATTCTCAGCATTTCCCTCAATTATAACAGGATAGGTAATATAGGAATGATGCCATTTCAGTCTCCAGGTTTAAACCCAGTACAGTTGTGTTAAAGAAACAAATGATTTTAGCTTCTGCTTGGCGTAGTGCCCGGACTCGATCCCCTCGCCTCTTATTCAGAGTAACGTGCTGCAAACCGATAAATTGGATGTCCGACTTATCATCTAACTGATGATTCTTTTGCCAATGGACTGCCAGGGGTAGGGTGTGATCTTGACTCCCAATTTTCGCCAAGTGTTCCCGAATTCTGGTTCTAAGTTCTCTTTTGGTACTACCAAAATACAGTTTTGTACAAGTACATCTAATCGCATGTACCACGTATTTTGATCTGCAATTAATTGGGTGTTTGATCACAAATACTTTTCCATTATGCCCATCCAGGCTTCTGGTCTTATCTCCCGCAAATTTGCACATTGTGCAGTAGCCACATTTCCTGAAGCCTGGCTCAATTTTAGTGAGCCAGGTATTTTCATTGTTTTTCGGCGTATCTGGTAGCATGGATGGGCAAATAGTCGATTTGATAGTGATGGCTTTCTTGAAAATAATAGTGAGACTGTCTTCAATAAATTTGGTCAGATGTTCATCTAGTTGTAACAAGTACCAATGCTTTTGTAAAGTTTTTCTGATTAATTGGTGATCCTTGTTGTATTGGGTTACAAACATGAGTTTCATTAGTTTATCCTCTGAGCGTTTTTTAGGGATCAGTGTATCCTCTTGCCGTAGATTCTTTGCTTTCTCAAAAGCCTTTTGTAGGCATTTGTTAGCGTAGCCTCTTTGTTTGAATCGACTTCTCAGAAACTGACATTCTTGTTTCAATGTCTGGTCATCTTTGCAATTACGTCTTGCCCGTATATATTCACCAAAGGGGATGTTGTGGATGGTGGAGCGTTGATGGCAGCTTTGTGCATGTAGGATCGACTTCACTTCTGTTGGCTTGCGAAATGTCCTTGTTTCCAAATGACCTTCCTTAACATGGATATTAAGATCCAGAAAGTTGATAGATTCAGTATTGGATTCTCCTGTGAATTCGATCTCAAATTGGTTATGGTTCAATTTTGCTGTGAATTCATGTAGTGTAGTTACAGACCCATCCCATATTAAAAAATATGTCATTAATGTAGTGGGTCCAAAGTTTAACATGTTCTTGGAAAGCTGTATCTAAGTATACAATATAATCCTCCAACATCCCCATGAAGATATTTGCTAACGAAGGGGCATACTTCATCCCCATTGCCACTCCTTTTCGATGTTTACTACACACAGCAAATAAGTAATAACTGTGACTAATATAACATTTGTCTTTTGTCTCCCGCTTTGTTTGTATGTCTCCCCTCCCCACTTTTCTACCTCTCTTTGTGTAATTATTCTTTTTTGAACTCATTATTGAATATTTTGATTTGTTACCTATTCAATTTCACTGATACTTTCGTATTATGGGTTTTTTCTTGTAATGCATTTAATGTTTCTTGATTTACTTCCACTTTGAATATGCATGATTTAATACATTGTTGTGTATATGCTTTCTAGCAGTTCAACATATTAGCCCTAATTTGAAAAAGGCCGGCAGAGGCCGAAACACGTGTAATACCATAAGGGCAACTTTTTTGGTAAACAAAAATTTTAATCTACAATCACCTGAAATAAGGCACTATGTCCTGGATTTTTTTGTTATGCCTTTGCATATTCTCTTTACTATTTATGACTTTGGCTTGGCAGTAATAAGCACTTTGAAGTTTGATGCCCTCGGATCTGTAGATTTTCAGATAACCTTTGTTTTTACAGGTATTTTCTTTTTCTGACTTCATGTGGGCCTGGTACATTGAAATATAAGATTAAGGCAACACAGATACGCTGGCCAAACCGAACCCCCATAAAATGTTCTTTATTGTAAGCCCCCATATACCGATGCAACCCATATCAATTTTGGGGTGGGCCAAGCCTGATTTGCATATGGTCTTTCCCTTTATGTAATGGCTTAGCAGGCGAAGAACGGTGGTCTGGAGGGTTGCCCAGAGTAACGCCAGTGGTTAAGATTCATTCTAAACCTTCCAGCCATCACCTCTTTGTTTTTGCTTTGTCACCCCGAGTGGGACGGGTATGCCCAGACGTGGGTCCCGTGCCTGCTGGGCCTAGAGACCCAAGCTACTCCTCACTGATGAGCCCCAACAAGGGCGAAACATGTTTGGGGATGCTTGTGGTCTCGTGCAGAAGGGATGTGACCTAGCAGTTCGGGCTAGACTGCCCCTTTTGGGGTGGGCCAAGCCTGATTTGCATATGGTCTTTCCCTTTATGTAATGGCTTAGCAGGCGAAGAACGGTGGTCTGGAGGGTTGCCCAGAGCAACGCCAGTGGTTAAGATTCATTCTAAACCTTCCAGCCATCACCTCTTTGTTTTTGCTTTGTCACCCCGAGTGGGACGGGTATGCCCAGACGTGGGTCCCGTGCCTGCTGGGCCTAGAGACCCAAGCTACTCCTCACTGATGAGCCCCAACAAGGGCGAAACATGTTTGGGGATGCTTGTGGTCTCGTGCAGAAGGGATGTGACCTAGCAGTTCGGGCTAGACTGCCCCTTTTGGGGTGGGCCAAGCCTGATTTGCATATGGTCTTTCCCTTTATGTAATGGCTTAGCAGGCGAAGAACGGTGGTCTGGAGGGTTGCCCAGAGCAACGCCAGTGGTTAAGATTCATTCTAAACCTTCCAGCCATCACCTCTTTGTTTTTGCTTTGTCACCCCGAGTGGGACGGGTATGCCCAGACGTGGGTCCCGTGCCTGCTGGGCCTAGAGACCCAAGCTACTCCTCACTGATGAGCCCCAACAAGGGCGAAACATGTTTGGGGATGCTTGTGGTCTCGTGCAGAAGGGATGTGACCTAGCAGTTTGGGCTAGACTGCCCCTTTTGGGGTGGGCCAAGCCTGATTTGCATATGGTCTTTCCCTTTATGTAATGGCTTAGCAGGCGAAGAACGGTGGTCTGGAGGGTTGCCCAGAGCAACGCCAGTGGTTAAGATTCATTCTAAACCTTCCAGCCATCACCTCTTTGTTTTTGCTTTGTCACCCCGAGTGGGACGGGTATGCCCAGACGTGGGTCCCGTGCCTGCTGGGCCTAGAGACCCAAGCTACTCCTCACTGATGAGCCCCAACAAGGGCGAAACATGTTTGGGGATGCTTGTGGTCTCGTGCAGAAGGGATGTGACCTAGCAGTTCGGGCTAGACTGCCCCTTTTGGGATGGGCCAAGCCCGATTTGCATATGGTCTTTCCCTTTATGTAATGGCTTAGCAGGCGAAGAACGGTGGTCTGGAGGGTTGCCCAGAGCAACGCCAGTGGTTAAGATTCATTCTAAACCTTCCAGCCATCACCTCTTTGTTTTTGCTTTGTCACCCCGAGTGGGACGGGTATGCCCAGACGTGGGTCCCGTGCCTGCTGGGCCTAGAGACCCAAGCTACTCCTCACTGATGAGCCCCAACAAGGGCGAAACATGTTTGGGGATGCTTGTGGTCTCGTGCAGAAGGGATGTGACCTAGCAGTTCGGGCTAGACTGCCCCTTTTGGGGTGGGCCAAGCCTGATTTGCATATGGTCTTTCCCTTTATGTAATGGCTTAGCAGGCGAAGAACGGTGGTCTGGAGGGTTGCCCAGAGCAACGCCAGTGGTTAAGATTCATTCTAAACCTTCCAGCCATCACCTCTTTGTTTTTGCTTTGTCACCCATATCAATGCCAGCTTAACATTGATAGGAGGTCCTGCCTCCCCATGAATAAGTTGCGGGCCATTTGCTATCTTTATGTTTGAACCTCCACCAGTTCATTTCCAGGAGAAAGCATGGGATCTGTTTTCACATCTCATTTTGGGGAGGTTGCATGAGCAGAATCCAGATTTCAGGGTTCAGTCCTGGCTTCCTTAATGTGGTCCCATTCATAATTTCAGCACTTAAAATGTACATTTTCCTGTTCCCCTTGATTTTACATTTTCCACAAAAATACAGTAGATTATCCATATTAATAAACAACAGGTAGTGGAAAAGGGATTAGGTTTTGCGACCACTCATTTACATGGTAAGTTCATTTTTCGTCAAAAGTTTTTTTATTTATGAGAAAACGCATTTTAAAAAATGTTCCACAATAGGGAACCCAGTGAAATGGAAAAAGATACAGGATTGTACAACAAATCAACTTTCTGCCCACCCATTCAGTCGCATAGTGCAGAAGCACAAGTGTTTAAGGACAGGGTGTTGAGCGATTTGAAAGCATTAGAACTGGAACGTCACAAATCACAACTTTTATAAGGGAATCAACACTCTCCCCCGAACCACGGAAGCCACATGAATTCGACCCTCCCACCGTGGTTGGCACAGGCGCCTGGTTGTAGAGAACAGGTCGCCACATGGCAGCCAGTGGGGGGAAGAGGGGTTAGGGAGAGGTTGTGGATAGGATGGGGGGAAGTAGGAACACCGGATAGAGGGTAAGGAACTCCTACAGTGGATAGGACTGGGGGAAGCACCAGTAAAGAACCCTACCCTGTCTGACCTCTCATCATACCAATAATGCCCTTCCCTGATTATTCATCAAACTCCAAATTCGGCATAACATGAAGCAGCACACCTTGATACATGTAGTACACTTGACACCCACAATAGACGCATTTAGCAAACAACAGAATGAAACACATAATAGGGATTACTCCCAGCATGATTATGCAAAGACACATGGCCCTTTGGGCAGCATAAGCAACATAGACAACATAGAATGAGCCCACACTAGCTAGCTTCACTAGTGAGACTTCCTAGAGTCCTTTAAACATGACATAATGCGTGGGTTTCATGTGCCCCCAACCAATATTCCTTTGATCGCTGGTGGAAAGATAACATATAATTGATGCCCGTCAGATTGAACATCCCATCCCTGTCCTTGTGAATCTTGCACTTATCTTATGCCTGGGAGCTCCACAGGACTTCCCAGGCGTAGAATGTGTAGCAGTAACCCTACACGGGTTTCAAGTACTTCACACACAATCACACTCTTCCCGCTGTACTTATCTTATGTCTGGGAGCCCCTTGGGACTACCCAGATGCTGAATTCTGTGCCACGAGTCACCCACGCTCTCCGCGGCCCCTCCTGCTGCTCCTGACACCGCTACTGTGATGCTTTCATTCCGCGTCCATTCATGCGGTCCTTGGCGTGCGGCATGCCTGCTTTCCTCCTGATCGAAACAAAATAAGCCACATCTGCGTTTTGCCAGTGCTTGCTAATAAGCAGTGCCTCAATTGCCTACAGCTGGTCCTCCGCGCACGTGCCGAACTACCCAGCACGCTAAGGCTGCTGGGAACTGTAGTTTATTCCTAATCCGATCCTGCAGTTTAGGAATTTTTGAGCAGCCCACGTCTCTGCCAACCCCTAATCCTGACATGGAACACCTGCAGACTAAAACTTATCACATCGCTGAGTCCTTGGCCTGAACCCTCCACCTCAGTTAAGAGTCTAGGTATAAAAATCATTGCCTCTGGCTCTAGAGAAGCACAAATCTCCTCAGTTTGTCAGACAGGCTTTGCCAAACTTAGAGTTCTGACCACCATACAGAAGCAAAGCACACATCTATCTGTACAAACCTTTACCGAACTGTTTGCTTTAGAAGATCGATTCTTGTTTAGCAACAAGACGGTATGCCTTCAAGTGAGATCCTGCCGATTGCTTTAGTTGAAGCCAGGAAGATTTATCCACATGTTCCCATCACATAGATACATTTATTTATGTGGCCCAACATTCCTTATATTGACAATTCTCCCCAATTGTAAAGCAATTAAGTCAAACATGTGTTTTAACATTGCTTCCCTATTTCCAAATTGGTCTTACAATGCAGCATAATTAACCCCTCTTTTGACATGTAAATACTTATTCATCTGCGTGTTTGTAGACTCTAAAACACAGGTTCTGCTTTAATGGCTTCTAAGGAATTGCTAGGGAACAAACCTAAAATAACCTGACAGAATGTGCCTTTCAAATCCTTAATTCTAGGACTTTCGTCTGGAAGACATAAAACAGGTTCAAGCAAACGGTAGCTCAATAAACTCTCATTATAAGTCCTATGGATGAGACTCACATTTTTAAACTGAACTGGGAAATGATGCAAAGGGAAAAGGAAGTACTGTCATATTAGCTTAGTATATTTTTGTCACAACAGTTATCGGTGGACAGAAATACTCCCAAGTATTTAAATTGAGAGACTGTGTAAATTAGCTAGTTATCTATGTTTTTCTTTGCCAAAAACCATAGTCTTTGTTTTTGTAGCATTGATCATAAGCACATTTACCATGTAGCAGTTTTTCAACACATTCTGCAGTTTCTGTAGATAAAACCATCACAAAGGCACCAGCATAGATCAATGCTGATTGAGCGACCCCCAATATGCTGGGTAGAGCACCCTGTGCTTCAATAAATAGTTTACATCTGATAAGGATTATGTGTGCCTATAATTTAGGAATCAGTATTTAGCAGACGACCTACTGTCAATTGAGAATACAACTCTTTGCCTAATGGTATTAATATTGAACTAAGGCCAACCCCTCATTTTCCTATGGGCTTAGCTCCTAATGACGGATTAAGTACTGCTTGTTCCTTGGCATCTGATTGACGTCCGTCTAACACACTACACAGAGAGTGATCCTCTGATGCTCCTGAGAACATACCACCAGTAGATTCAAATATCAGTAATTCTAGTCTTTGTCAGTGATTTCAATCCGGCACACAGGCAAGTCACGTCCAGCATCTAGTGCACAAATGAAACCCTTATTTATTTGTATCTATAAATTCAAAATTCTGAACAATATACCACTCATATCACACCCTTCTTCTGAGCCCCCCCAGTCCCCCCCCCCCAGTCACACTGAACCAGGAATCAGGCTAGTTTGCAAAGGTAAATATTTATTTATGTTTTTAGGATTTAATCACAATATATTTTAATATGTAAACAACAATTACCAATGGGGTGACAGAACACTGAATAATATCTTTAATACACTAGGAATCAAATAATGAGCAAAAAAGCAAATGCAGCACAGAAAAGAATTCTTTTGGTTTGGTTTGAAACGGATGGCCCTATGGTTAGGGGTTCCCCCTGCAACACCCCTCAACCCCCCAATAGGCAATAAATAGATGTGAGGAGAGAGCAGGTATTCAGGAATAGCACAAATCAAACAGTATATCACTCCCATCTTCCCCCTTCAAACACAAGAGAAAAACGGAATAGACTTTTCAGCTGTCAGAATGGCTTTGAAATTATCTTTGGAATTGACTGAGCAAAACACCAAATGTGGTCAAAAATACTTAAATTATTATAAATTCCTATGGGAGCCACTTTTAACAGTTGCACACAATAACAAACAATGATTTAGTCAAAAGAAAACATTTGAAATCTCAAAGTCCAAGTAGGAAGCTGTTTAAAGCTAATTCACACGTGTAAAAACCTTTCAAAATTTCAATTCGCTGCAAACTTTTGCTTGTGTGATTTTCACTATGATGAGCCAATCGCACTGTTTTGCACTGCAGTTCTATGGATAGCTAAGGATGTTAGGTAAAAGTAGGAGTTGATATTTCGCTTCTATAATAAAAACTGAGGGAGTTATAGAGGTTTTAGTAAGAGGCGTTTTTGCAAGGTAGGCATGAGAATGGAAAACAGAAATTCAGATTTAGAAATGACAGATAAGTTTTCTTATACTATATCAAGGACTACAGAAAATAGAATGCCACACAGGAATCAGTCATTCAGGGCCGCTCATAACAATTCATGTGTGATACTCTCTTTTCCGTTTGGTTTGGGAATTACTTTTCTTAATCAGATCAATAAGAAGTTACGGTTTAATATCACAGATGAGAAAAGAGTCAGTGCAAAGATAATTCTAGCAATACTATGGTTCTGAATTAAAGATGGGATGGGTTTGAGATTGGGATCATACAATACAGATATATTATGGATCACTGTACTTCCTATTAATACTCACAGAATAAGTTAATAAATTGGACAGTCAGTTCTGGTCATGGATTTGGGGTCTGGTCTATCAAGGAAGGACAGCACATCAGGCGCAGGACTGGATCAGCTACGCCGGTCACCGGATTTGCACAAGATCTTCCCTTCTTCTTTGTAAGTATCTCAAATCAGCTGGATAGCGAGTTGCTCAGGCAAGCCTTGTGGTAGTAAGACAGAGATTTTCAGGATACTAGTTCAGAAGGCCTTCTCATACCACAGTGCTTCACTGGGTTGCAAGAATAAGTTAGAGAATTTAGGCCTTGCAGAAAGTCAATAGTTCTCTACTGCTGGCAGGAGTCTTGGCATCTGGATCTGGAAGGATGTTAAAGCTGGATGTAGAATGCTGGATCAGAGTGCTTCGCCGGAATCAGGAAAGTAAGTGGATCAGTGAGTCCCTATGTGTTGTCAGCTGTCTCTATTTATCCTTTCAAATGAAATCACAAAATGGGTGTATGGGCCAGCTTAACTAAGCATGCTGCTGTGAGCTGGGATGGGATCAAAACCTCATCTGCGCCTTGCATCTGAGCGATTGGATCAAGGCCGGATGATGTCACATTTTATGGTTTGCTTTACAGTCCTTAGAAACCTCCATTTAGCCACTGGTCTCAAAATCAGATTTTTATCCTAAATACATATTTCTACATTGGTCACCTTTACAAAAATCACACACAAAGATTCCATATTTTATGTAGTAGCTGTTCCTCAAAATCCCACATCTGTGGAATCTTGTTTCATCTTTCTACAGAGTATTGTCCTTTTCGCCATGAACACAATTTCCAAACTTTCTGCAGCTTTTCACAAATGTGTGTGTTTACCATAGGGATGTGTGTGTAAAGTTTCACAATTTTAGCATTAACACATTTCACATAAAACCACATATATTGCCATTCCTGTCCAGAATATGTTACACTGGTCTGCCACCTCTTAAAACGTGCAGCCAAAAATTTGACTAACAGATCTGTTATTTTTATATTTTTCACCACTTTGAATCACAAGTTATGAGTCTTTAAAAATTGTTCATTGTTCATGCCTAATAGCAAATGGTCCTGCCCCTTAGTCTCTCCCTGCAGTCCAGGAGCAACCCCCTCCCTTGGGGAGTTCCTTCCAGGAGCAGTTTACAACCCCTTTCACACCTCTGTTTCCTGGGCTGAAGGCTCTGCTATTGTTCATTCTCTTTCTGTAGACAAAAGTGTGGGCTAACCCACAATCACCATCTCCCAGTGAGTTTCTGCTAAGAGGATTTCCCCTCCCCTTGGAACAAACCTGTTTTTCCACTTCCAAAGGGTTGCAGTTCAGCCAGGTTATTTTATTCTTAATTAAAAATGCAGCAGAAACCAAACTTGTTGCATCGAATCACATAAATACATTACTTTCTTAGCTTTAACTTTGTGGGATCAAAAACACAACTAAGATCTGTATTCCTTTTAGCAACAATTCTTTTATGTTTGCTAATCCGGCAGACTTTTAGTTTAAATACTTTGAAGTTTCATCAGGAGCTCATCTGACAGCTGTCATTCACAAGTAGCCTAGGGTACTGCACCCAGATTTTGACCGGGGCTGTAGGTTTACAGAAAATCCAGTTTTTCTGAAGAAATGTTTTACTCTTTACACTTTATGACTTTATATATTTGCCATGCTTCACTAGATTACATGAATTTTAACCCAAAGCAAGATTTTAAATGTTGAGAAGTGTTGTGTATAGGCATTTTGGAGTTTTCAGCAACAAAGCAAAGGTACTTTACAGGCACAGTTTGGAGTTTCATTTGCAAAGCGCTGCTTCTCTTTCTGCACTCTGTTTGATGGTCATCGAACCCACTGGCACATTTTCTGTAGTGTGTGCTCTGTCCCACAACACATGCACCATGGGTGGCAGGTTGTGCATCCGTCTTTTTGTTGTGTTGCAGAACATGGTTTTTGTAGGTTTTTTTCCGTGCACAAGGGTTTTGCCGACATTGTTGCAGTTTCTTGTGCCATAACTATCAGAGTGATGCAGCAAAGTACATCGATGGGTCAATACATCCCACAGATACCCCCTCCTGACTTGGCTTTGACTTCCAGTCAAGGGGGAGTCAGGAAATTGGGATGTTCTTTTCTGTCAATGTGGTGAAATTCAGCTGCTTCTCCCATCAGTGATTGAGGCGCACGCTCTCCTCGCTGGTTCTGGTTGAGAGTATGGAGCGGCACTCCGGATTCCTTGGGCCTTTCCTCCCGGTCCCCCAGTTGTCATCCTTGGTGATTCTTGGGATGATCTTTAGTCCAAATGCTAGAAAATAGAACATAGCATGGTTATTGAAATGTTCCCACTACTGTGTCCACACATCTGCGGGGGATGTCAGCAGTGAGAAATTGGCAATATTTCCCATCTATTCTTCTGTTACCCTTTACTCATTTTCTTCGGTGCAATCAATGAAGATTAATCATTTTTTTAAGTGTGCGGAACTTCCCCCTCTGGGTTTCCTGTAAGCCCTTGTATTTGCTGCAACGTATGCCTGGGGTGGCAACTCTTCAGCTAGTTTATGTGGACCCACTTGTCTTCCCCTTCTGTCAAACTTCCCTTGGGGATGCGGATTCTGTAGGCGACTGGTGAGATTCTGTCCACAATTTCAAAAGGACCTTGCAAATTTGGGAGGAATTTGTGCTCTTTGCCTTGGTTCCTTTGGAAAATGTACAGGTAGGCCCGGTCTCCTACTTGATATTCCTTTTTAGTTGTCTTAAGGTCATAGTCGTCTTCATACTGTCTGCAGATCTTTTTAGATTCTGCTGAGCATAGGCAAAAGCATGTTGAATGTGTTTTCTCAGATTCTCAACATACTCATGAGTTGTGGAGGCATTTATCAAGGTCTGCTCTGTAGCTGGGGTAGCTCCATCCTTCGTCCAGTCATCAGCTGAAATGGAGACATTTTTGTTGCAGAAGAAGGGGTAGATCTGATGGCCATCAGGACAAGGGGTAATGGAACTTGGCTCTGAATCTGCCACAAACCTTTTTAATATGCTCACAATAGTTTTATTGTACCTCTCAATTCCACCACTAGAGGCTGGCTGGTAGGCAATGTGTAGTTTCCTTTTGACCCCAAGTATCTCCCACATCTTTGTCATCACTTCGCTGGTGAAGTGGCTACCTCGGTCTGACTCAATCCTTTGGGGTAGTCCAAAACGCGAGAAGATGTGATTGATCATCAGGGCAGCCGCTGTTTCTGCCTTGCAATTTGGGGCCAGGAGACATTCCACCCATTTAGTAACAAGCATGTTACGGTCAACATGTACTTGTTCCCCCTAGAGGAGCGAATCACAGGCCCGATAAAATTGACTTGCAAATCTGACCAGGGCAGTGTCATCCCCCTCTTTTGGAAGGGAGCACGGTGTGTGAGTGATGTTGGCTGAAATTGTGCACACACAAGTCACCCCTTCAAGTATTGGTCGAGGTCCTGCCTCATGTGTGCCCAGTATGCAACCTCTCGCAAGATTTCTAATTTATGAAACCCGCGATGACCGGCTGTGTCCACATCATGGGCGTGACTTAGCATCAGGCTTCGGAATGAGGTAGGGACCACCCACTGGTCATGGCCAGATATGGATCTCCTCACCAACAAACTGTCTTGGATTTGGAAAATTTTTGGACATTTCATCAACACTCTGATGTCCTCTTTCCCAATGTAATAGGTATCCATCAGGGGAAAGTTCTCAGGGTCCTCAATGGGTTGATAAAACTTACCAATTATTGGATCTCCTTTTTTGAGCCATAATCAAATCAGCATCTGGGGTCTCCTTACTCCATTGTGCAGTTGAGAGTTCATTGTAAGCATTTGTCTGGGACCTAGTGATAGCAGTGACCTGGACTTCCCCCAACAGGGACTCGATCTCAAGTAGATCCCCGTGGATGGCTCCGGTTTTGGCCAGCTGGTCTGCTAGGTCATTTCCAGTTTTGTCTGGTCCCTCTACTTTAGAATGACCCTTGATCTTTTTCCAGTAGATGGTCATCCTGACCCTTGATCTTTTTCCAGTAGATGGTCATCCCATTCGAGGTGACCAGATCATCAATATTTTGTATACATTTTCCATGTTTTAATGGTTTATTATTAGCACATAGCATGCCTTTGGTTTTCCAATTAACTAGGTGCTCCACAAACCTGTTCCGTACATAATCTGAATCAGTGATTATGACCAGTTGGTGTTGGACAGCAGTGAGGATGGCTTGATGCACAGCCATCAGCTCTGCCACTTTACTACTTCAGGTACCAATTTTGTACCCAGCGGAGGCTTCTAGGGCATCATTCACCCATGCATTCCCCACGCCACCACGAGTTCCTTTACCCCATTGTTGTCAACATGGTAGGAGCACCCATCCACATAGACAGTGGGCATTCCCTCACACTGGTCTTCTTCATAGACTTTGTGTGGGGAATTAAGGTATGCCTCCATGTTGTCCTTGATTTTAAGACTTTCATCCTCGAGACAGTTTTCTCTGGCACAATCATGCAAGTCAGCCAGGCCTTGCGTGAGGGGACTCTTTTTGTTTTGGCCATATCTGACCTCCACAGGAAAGCCTTGGATTGACAGAATCCAGGAAGTAATTTGGGAATTACTCACATTTCGGGCCCAGATTCTGTCACTTTGAAGATATTGCAAAGGGTGGTGTGGAGCCCCCACTATGATGTGTTCCCTCTGGATAAACAGGCGGTAATTCTTCAATGCCCACACTGTTGCCAGGAGTGCCTTCTCACAATCGTTGAATTTTTCCTCCACAGAGGATAAAGTTTTACTCGCATAGGAGATTACTTTATTGACCTTGTCATACTTTTGATATATTACTGCAGTCTAGCATGTATTTGAGAACCCTGTCTCCAAGAAGAAGTCCTTGTTTTTGACAGGGTAATCTAGACTAGGCACTTGTGAGAGGCTTCTTTTGAGTTGTTTTACTGCCTTGGCTTGTTCTGGACCCCACTCCCACTTGACCCCCCTTCAACAGATGGATCAGGGGTCTTGTGATCTCTGTGTAGTCCTCAATGAACTTTCTGCTGTAATTAGTCAGTCCAAGGAGGCTCCTTAGTTCCCGCAGAGTTGTGGGGTCTTTTAGTTTCTGGAGTGCTTATACTTTCTATTCCTGGGGACAGAGACCCTCAGGAGTTATCTCATGCCCCAAGAAAATTACATGGGTCCTGCACCACTATGCCTTTTGGAAAAAGAGTATTGCTCCAGCAGCCCTCAAATATGTCAGAACATAACGGATCTCCGCTATGTGTTCCTCCACAGTTGAGCTTTTGATTAGAACATCATCTACATAGGCCAGGTTATCCCTTTCACCTAAGTCGGGCATGGCCTTAAGCAGAAAGATGTTAAATTCATTGCTGGAGTTGATGTATCCAAAGGGAGTTTGGGTCCAAGTATACTGCTGCCCACCGAAGGTAAAGGCCAGCTTGTATTGGTCCTCCCTACTGACAGGTACAGTCCAGTACCCACTGGTCAGGTCAATGGCAGTGTATACCTTTGACAAAAAACAAAGAAGAAATCCAATATGCATAGCCATGTCCCCTGCACACTTTCTAGACGGCCAAGATAGGCCTTTTGAACATTTTTTGTAAATTTTTTGAAATACAATATTGATAACTTTCAATCAATTCTGTGGAAAATGTCCATAAATGATTCAGTTGAAACTTTCTGTTTTATAAAAAACATTTTTTGCTTTTTATTTGTCTTTTGGTGAGCCCAACGCGTTTCGAGTATAAAAAACTCTTCATCGGGGCGGCATTTTTCAACAAATTAAAGTCTAAAAAAGAAAATACATATATACTTCAATTAGTTTGAACTTAAAGCAGTTTTTACACAATTTTGAAAAACATCATATCAAACTTTTAGATCAATTTTAACAGATAAATTGTTTACAAGGCAGTCAGCCTAGTCTATAGGACAACATCCCATTTTTCAGTACTCATTTTAAATCCATCTCCCACAGGGCTACAAGCTATAGGATTTCGTCAAAAATCAACAATTAAGGTTGATATGCAAATGGTCTAAGTCTAGTATGGGCATATAGTTTCTTATTAAATTTCGGATGTGGGGTAATGTGCCTTATGTATCCATAGTTGTGGTACACAGAATTGGAGAACGTGGTATAATATTTTAAGCAACTGTGAGTATACGGAGGAAGTGATGAGAGAAACAGGCTAGGAGAGGTGGGTCAAATAGTAGCATTCGGAATGTAAAAAATGGGCAACCATCTTACCCAGGAACATATATTAGGCTCATGGAGTGGTCCAAGATTAGCAGAGCTGATCCAGGAGTCAAGCGAACACTATTTAGTGCATCTCATGGAAAGAAGACTTTGGTGAAGCCTTGATGGGTATGGATATCTAAATGGTATAATGGTATAACCAAGCGGTTATTAAATTAGCTGAGCGGAATAATAAGTGCAAACAAGAAGGTCCAGCCTCTAACTCAAAAGGAACTTACAAGTTCAGTATCCATCTGCGTCCAGGAGTAGTCCGAGTACGATCGGGAACCGCACCAGAGTGATGTATTCACTCGGCGTCCCTGTTTATATACTGAAAAGAGGCTGTGAGGTCATCGCGCGCAAGTGCATGCAACGTCACGAAAAGCGTGACGTCACCCGCGCACGGCGCCAAGACGAAAACAAACCAAGTAAATACATTTTAGGGGACCGGGTTGGATTTGAGCCATAAAAGAATTATGAGTGCTAAGGATGGTCATGAAGTTGAACAGTATTTGTAAAGACTAGGTGATGTAAATCACGATCAGAAGGTATGTAAAAAAAGGAAAGAGTTAGGCACATAACGAACAATTAAAAACAATGTTATAGTCCCATAGATTATTGGGTGTGCTTTCTGGTGTTCATCTAAATGGCAAAAAAAATTCAAAAAAAAATTTTAAACACATTTTTTGTCTGGCACAGGAATTATCAGAATGCAGACAGTTTAGATAAATCTAGAGAAATCGAGTTAAATTAGACCTGTGTTGGTTTTCAATGTATACCTTTGACCCCTGGATCTGGTCCAGCCCTTGGTCAACGTAGGGAAGAGGCCATCGGGAAGCATGGACCCATTTGTTGACCTCCCTTCGGTGAGCACAGAGTCTCCACTGGCCATTTGGTGTCAAAATCCTCAGCACCGGATTATTGAAGGTGCTGTGGACTGGATGAATTATCCCACGGGACTCAAGGTTCTTAATTATTTCAGTAAGGGACTCCATTGATGCGAGAGGCAAGTGATATTGCTTCACAAACACTGGAGTCATGCAGGGGCCATGGGAATTGTTGTTGTGTGGATGTCGGTGCAAACATAGTCATGAGTCCACTGCAAAGAGATCTTGAAAATCTAAGAAAACTTGTTTCAATTTTTGCTTTTGCTCCAGAGTCTCACAGGCATCAGCTAGGTTGACTCACTCTTCAACCATCTGCATGAAGCCCGGAAAGACTTCTAGTTTGGCTATCTCAGCGGCCTCCTCCAACTGGGTGGAGAAGTCCCTGGTCAAAGTACTGACTTGGACTGATGGCTTCAGGTGGGGAAGGCAGTCCTGGTGGACTTGAAAGATCACTTCATCCCTCCTGAAGTCACAGGTCACATCTTCCTTACCAAAAGGGCAGGAAGAGTACACAAGGAAATTCGCCCATGCCAGGTGAAGATCCTGTCTGGTGTTGTGTCATTGTCGCTATCACTGTCAAAACAGTCATTGGGGATTGGTCCTAACAGTTTGTTACCTAAATCTATGGAAAAATGTTGCTCATCCACCGCCATTCCAATAATGGTGCCTGTGCCCAGAGTGTTACTCCTAAGGTCACTGTTATCCACCTCTATTGGAATGGTGTTGTGTTCTGTATTGACTACTGGCGTTGGGTTTAACCCCAACCCTTGCTGTTGGAAACGAGCATTGAGATGAACATAGGCATCAGGATTTTTCAGTTTCTGTCCTCTTTTAATTTTTACTTCAAGTGAGAATTGTCGGGTCCGTTCTGGGATGGTGACTTCCTCTCCAATCTGAATTTCAACTGCATATGGCAGCAGTTGGACTGACCGAAATGCTTTCTCTGGGTCATCAAAGTCCATGGGATTACCCGCTAATCGGGACCAGGCTTTGGTAATGGCAAAGCGATTGAGAATGTCACTGCCTAAATAAATGCAGCAGGGACATCTCGCACGACCCAACAATTATGGACGATGCTCTTGTTGCCTATTGAAATTTTGAGCATGCACCTGCTAGGCAGGAGATGTTTTGGAATTGGGTGTTTTCAGGTCCATTTCCCATTTGTCTATCAATTTAAATGTGGGAATGGCTGGATCTTTTGGGAGTTTTCGGAACATGGCCTCGCTGATGAAGCTCTTACCATTGTTCCTTCCCTTATTTAACTGAATAGGGATGAACAACTAATCTCCAATTTTCTGCATCTCAGCCAAGCTTTGAGCTGGTTTCTCATAATTTTGGACTATAGGAGTGGAATTTTCTGATTGTGAATTTGTATAGAATTTCAGAGTTTTCCATTCCAGGGTGGAATGCCACTTAAGACTGGAAGGAAGGTTGATTTTCAGAAATAGAGAGGACTTCCCATCACTAGTTTGTTGTCCTACTGCAATTACTGTCACGTCAGGGATTTCGTTATTTTTAAAATCGAATTCAATTTGGTCCGGTTTTTGTTCAACCATGTGGCATTTGCCATTTAAACTAACATGGTTGACAAAATGTTTTAATTTTATTGGTCGGTTAGTCTGGGTCCAGAGGACCTTGTTTACGCAATCTATGAGGGGAGACAATCTACGCAGGAAGTAATTCCCTAGTAAACATGGTGTGCCCTCTGGAGTCACAACTATGACCGGGTGCTTGACCTTGTGTCACCCAATTTTAATGTGTAAATCCGCAGTCCTCTCCACAGGAATTTCCTTCCCATCGAAGTTCTGAAGTTGTCCAGGAAGGGGGGTGAGGGGGGGATTTGGTATTTCTACCATCTTACCTAATTCAGCTGATCAAAGGCCCTTTTTGTCCACCAGTGCCATAAATGTATATTTCCCCTGTATTTGGACTGGGACATAAAATCTTCACTCCTTCTCCTCAAGGGGGCAAAGATAATGCGCATTTTTGGCCAATTGGTTGGTTAATTTCTTTGCTCTGATTGTGACAGAGGGGTGATTTGGGCAGGATTTTGTTTGGGATCTTGGGAACCTGTAGGAAAAAGGTGACAGTTGGCTATGGGGGGATTTGGGCTCCCCTGGTTCTGATTCTGGGCTGCCCCCCCTTTTTTGGAGGCAGTCACCAGAATTAGTTTGAACAAGGTAATTTTCTAGCTGGTCATTCTGGGGTTCAATGTTGGGCGGTTTAAACTCAGTCCCCACATCTATCCAGTCTTGATCAGGATTTCTTGGGACACATTTTTCTTTGGGAGGAGTTCCCCCACCCCTGAAGGAGAAGATCCTTTTCCCAGAATCCTCTGAGGATCACTCTCCTTAAAATTGGAAGATACAAACTTCCTCCATAAAATGGTCTTTTTAGGCTCTTTATTTCTCCTACCCGCCCTCTGTTCCGTAGGTTGCAGACTTTCGGGGGCAGGAGATTCTGGTTCCGGTTCCTGGGTTTCCAGGGGCTTTTCACAAGTGGTGAAGGAAGCTTCCTCTAAGGCTTTCCACCCCGTTGCCCCTGTGCCTCCTCCCTAAGAACTGATGGGTTGTCGGAGTTCTCTCCCCGTCATTGCTCTGGAGTACCAGACCCTTGATTTGAGGAGTTCTGGGCCGCCATGTTCATCTGAGGGTTCTGCTGAGCCCTCAGCATGCAACCCAGATCCTGTGCCAAGTTCTGGACCTGGCGCTCCAGCTGGGACACCCGCTCTGGCTGGTTTGGGTTCTATGGTCCACCCTAAATTGATCACGGGAAAGGTAACTATCCCTTCTCCCATAATACCCTTGGTTGGGATAGTTTTGGTACCCCTACACCCTTGGCCTGCCCTCTCCCGGATTGGGTTGTCTGGGCTCAGGAAAGTGTTGAAAGAAAGAAGGGTTGTTTTGGGGGTTGATGTTTGGCGGGTACCGGGGAAAGAAACTTTGGGGGATTACTGCCCTCCTGGGGAAAGTGAGGAGGGACTTTTCCTGGGTTGGCAGCTGCCTGGTTGTATTCCCCCCCTTGGGCTGGGGGTGTCCACACATAGCCCAGGATGGGTCTTTTGCCCTTGTAACGGGGGCTGATATAGTCAGGAGAGTTAGGGGTCCCATTTGTGGGCTTACCTCCCTGTTTGGGATTAGCCCAAGGGCCTTCTGGGTCTTTGATTGGTAGGATTTTGTGCAGGAATGTTTTTAGGCCCCCCCCCATCTCCAGATCTAAAATGGGAGCAACCTTCACCCTGCCACCTTAGCAGCAGCAGGGGTGTTGGTTGGTTTTGGGCTTTTATTGGCACTTTTATTTTCTACTGGTTTCTGTTCTTTGTAAATGAGAGTTGCTTGTTCAATGACCCAGTCTAGTGATCTTTTCTCATGAAAGTCCCTCACCAGCTGGGTCATAATGTATTTAGGGAGTGCATGAAAGAAGGGATTGATTAATTCCCTACTGTCGGTGCGCACCCTCCTGGTGGTCTGTGCAAAGGCATGTTTCAGCTCTTGGACAAATTCTTGTGGGGCCTGGTCTTCCCCACATTGCAGATTGTAGGCCACCTTGCGGGCCTCTTGAGGGTTTCTGCGTATTGAGAAATGCTTTAAGATGGCCGTCCTATAGGTGCACCATCTTGAATGGTTCTGATCCCCCAGCCCCGCAAAGAAGCTGGAGTATTCAGGTGAAAATGTCCACTTGACATACTGAATACAACTTTGGCTGTCCTTCAAGTGGAAAGTCTACATCATTTGCTCATACAATTCGAGGTACTCCCAAACTGAATATTTGGCATTTCTATGGTAGGGCGTTATGATGCTCCTAATAGCCTTAACTTGCTTCAGGGGATCTTTCAGTAGGGCCCTCTTAATTTTGTTGGCCTTTTTCATTTTGGTCACCCTTGTGCACTCATCCTCTGACTCAGAGGCACTGCTACCAGAGGTGGCTGTCTGATCCTCTAGGCTTTCCCTGATTTTGCGGGCTTGGGAATGGCTGGCAGAATGTGGGGGCCTAGTCTCTTGAGACCTGTGGTGCTCAGAAGAGTCTTCTGACTTTCCCTTGCTCCCAGGGTTCCTGAGTACCCCCCCCGCCGTAGCTGGGAAGAGGTTTTTAAGATGCTCTTTGTGGGTTTAGTTTCATGGAATTCCCCACCAAATTTGACTGGTCTGATCTCTTGGTAGGTGATATCTCTGAGGATCCAGTTTTCTGATTCTCCCCTCACTGGAGTCTCCCTGATCAGAGAGGCTGGCCCTAATATTTGGGAGCCTGTACGTAGATGCCCACCCATCCATTTCTGGCCAGCGCTGATCTATCAGTCCCATATCTCCCATTGTGTTGAGGTCTACCATCCCCGTAATGCCCTTGGTTCATATGAGCCAGTTGATATGAGGTTGGCAGAGTAAATGGAACGGAAGGGATTAGATTCCCTGATGCTAGGGGTCCTGAGGTTATGCTCAGGAGATTCTCTTTCCCATCTTACCTCATCTCTTTCAGCCCCTATTCCCTGATGGAATACCACAATCTGACCCTTTTGTTCCTCTATTAAGGTCTTACTGGTGTCTATGATTTGTTCTTGCATGGCTATCTGTTTGTGGAGCCTGTCATTCTTTTTACAGAGAGCCTCATTGTCTCTCTGTGCTTCCTGCCTGGTTTGGGAATACTGGGCCAATTTTTGCTTCTGGGGACTCACCTCCTGGGTTTGGTCCTAATTGGTCTGATTGGTCTTTGCCAGAGCATCCTCCACCCGCCTGGTGTGCTCTAACCGCTTTTCATAATCAGTTTTGATTTCTCCAAACACCTGAAGGGCCATATTTCTTTCCTCCAACTTTGTTTTTAAATGGCTAACTTCGTGGCCTAACGTTTCCTTAGACTTAGAGTGGCCCTCTGCTCTGGCAGGTCATCCCTCTGTTTTTAAATGCCCCAGCTTTCTGGCGCTCCTCATCAAACTCTGCTTGGGATTCTAGGTCTTTCATAATTAATTTATTATTTTCCTCTTTGAAGGATTCTAGACGGTTTTGTAAAGTGACTATCTGTTCTGCACAGACTCCATTATAATTCAATTGATGCTCCAGTTTCTGTTGACTCTGTTGTAGAGAGTCCAACCTTTCCTGACACTCTTTTTGCAGTGTATGTACCTGGGCATCTTGCTCTGCATTCTTTTGCAGTAAGAGAGCCGAGTCTTCTTGGAGTTTGGTGGCATACTGCCTAGCCTCTGTTTCAGATTCTTGACTATCCTGGAGCCTTTGCTCTGCAGAGTCCAGATTGCTCTGGATTTTCTGCAGTGCTTCCCCTTGCCTCTTGGTCAAATCTATATTGTCTGCGTACTTTTCCTGTATGACTCCTATGTGGAGGTACAGGTAGGCCGCTATTTTGGCAATTTTGCACTGCTCCTCTTTTATTTTTGGGCCATATACAATTTGCTAAGCGCTTGATGTAATGGCCCCTTGTCCTGCCAGATATCAAGGTTGATTTCAGTTATCTGCTGTTTTATTTCCTGTAGCCATACCTGTTTGTCCTGTTCTGACCATTCACCCTGACAAACAATTTGTGCAGAAAGTGTTCCCTAGCGATATTAATTTGCACTGCGGTCGCCATTCCGGAAATATTAATTTCCTTCTGACTTATCTCGGGGTTACTTTACTTTTGCAAATAGGCCCAATTCCTTTGAGTATTTCTTTTGAGGGGTTCTTATACAGTGTAGCACAGTATGGTAACCCAACAAGGTGTATGTACCCCGCTGGCTAGCACGCTGTATTAGAATGTCACGAGTGGTATGTCAAATTCAGGATCCCGGCACCGAGCCCCCAAGCTGTCAGTGATTTCAATCCGGCACACACCCAAGTCACGGCCAGCATGTAGTGCGCAAATTAAACCCTTATTTATTTGCATCTATAAGTTCAATATTCGGAATGATATACCACTCATATCACACCCTTCTCCTGCTACCCCACCCCCAGTCACTCTGAACCAGGAATCAGACTAGTTTGCAAAGGTAAATGTTTATTTATGTAGTTAGAATTTAATCACAATATATTTTAATTGGTAAACAACAATCACCAATGGGGTGACAGAACACTGAATACTATCTTTAATACACTGGGAATCAAATAATGAACACAAAAGCAAATGCAGCACAGAAAATAATACTTTTGGTTTGGTTTGAAACAGATGGCCCTATGGTTAGGGGTTCTCCCTGCAACACCCCTCAACCCCCAATAGGCAATTAAATAGACGTGGGGAGAGAGCAGGTATTCAGGAATAGCACAAATCAAACAGAATATCACCCCAACCTTCCCCCTACAAACACAAGAGAAAAACGTAATTGACTTTTCAGCTGTCAGAATAGCTTTGAAATTGTCTTTGGAATTGACTGAGCAAAACACCAAATGTGGTCAAAATTACTTAAATTATTATAAATTCCTATGGGAGCTGCTTTGAACAGTTGCATACAATCACAAACAATGATTTAGTCAAAAGAAAACATTTGAAACGGGCAACTTGCGCTGGGTTCTATGGATAGCTACGGGTGTTAGGTACAAGTAGGAGTTGAAATTTCGCTTCGATCATAAAAACTGAGGGAGTTATAGAAGCTTTAGTAAGAGGCGTTTTTGAAAGATAGGCGTGAGAATTTATAACAGAAGTTTAGATTTAGAAATGACAGATAGGTTTTCTTATACTATATCAAGGACTACAGAAAAGAGAATGCCACACAGGAATCAGTCATTCACGGCCGCTCATAACAATTCATGTGTTTGGTTTGGGAATTACTTTTCTTAATCAGATCAATAAGAAGTTACGGTTTAATAACACAGATGAGAAAAGAGTCAGCGCAAAGATAGTTCTAGCAATACTATGGTTCTGAATTAAAGATGGGATGGGTTTGAGATTGGGATCATACAATGCAGATATATTATGGATCACTGTACTTCCTATTAATACTCACAGAATAAGTTAATAAATTGGACAGTCAGTTCTGGTCATGGATTTGGGGTCTGGTCTATCACGGAAGGACAGTACATCAGGCGCAGGACTGGATCAGCTAGGCCGGTCACCGGATTTGCACAAGATCTTCCCTTCTTGTTTGTGAGTATCTCAAATCAGCTGGATAGCGAGTTCCTCAGGCAAGCCTTGTGGTAGCAAGACAGAGATTTTCAGGATACTAGTTCAGAAGTCCTTCTCACACCACAGCGCTACACTGGGTTGCAAGAATAAGTTAGAGAATGTAGGCCTTGCAGAAAGTCAATAGTTCTCTACTGCTGGCAAGAGTATTGGCATCTGGATCTGGAAGGATGTTAAATCTGAATGTAGAATGCTGGATCAGAGTGCTTCGCCGGAATCCGGAAAGTGAGTGGATCAGTGAGTCCCTATATGTTGTCAGCTATCTCTATTTATCCTTTCAAATGACATCACAAAATGGGTTTATGGGCCAGCTTAACTAAGCAAACCCCTGTGAGCTGGGATTGGATCAAAACCTCATCTCCGCCTTGCATCTGAGCGATTGGATCAAGGCTGGGTGATGTCACATTTTATGGTTTGCTTTTCAGTCCTTAGAAACCTCCCTTTAGCCACTGATCTCAAAATCAGATTTTATCCTAAATACATATTTCTACATTTGTCACTGTTACACAAATCACACACAAAGATTCCATATTTTATGTAGTAGCTGTTCCTCAAAATCCTGCAGCTGTGGGATCTTGTTTCATCTTTCTACGGAATGGTGTCCTTTTCGCCATGAACACAATTTCCAAACTTTCGCCAACTTTCCACAAATGTGTATGTTTACCATAGGGATGTGTGTGTAAAGTTTCACAATTTTAGCATTAAGACATTTCAAATAAAACCACATATATTGCCATTGCTGTCCAGAATATGTCACACAGTTCTACCACCTCTTAAAATGTGCAGCCAAAAATTAGACTAACAGATCTGTTCTTTTTATATTTTTCACCACTTTGAATCACCAGTTATGATTCTTTAGAAACTGTTCATTGTTCATGCTTAACGGCAAATGGTCCTGCCCCTTTGTCTCTCCCTGCAGTCCAAGAGCAACCCCCTCCCCTGGGGATTCCTTCCAGGAGCAGTTTACGACCCCTTTCACACCTCCTTTTCATGGGCTGAGGCAATGCTATTGTTCATTCTCTTTCTGTAGACAAAAGTCTGGGCTAACCCACACTTATGATCTCCCAGTGAGTTTCTGCTGAGAGTATTTCCCCTCCCCTTGGAAGAAACCTTTTTTTCCACTTCCAAATGGTGCATCTCAGCCAGGCTAATTTATTCTTATTTAAAAATCCAACAGAAACCAAACTTGTTGAATGAAATCACATAAATACTTTACTTTCTTAGCCTTAAATCTGTTGTATCAAAAACACAACTAAGATCCTTTCAGCAACAATTATTTTATGTTTGCTAATCCGGCAGACTTTTAGTTTAAGCACTTTGAAGTTTCATCAGGAGCTCATCTCACAGCTGTCATTCACAGGTAGCCCAGGTTACTGCACCCAGATTTTGACAGGGGCTGTCAGTTAACAGACAATCCAGTTTTTCTGAAGAAATGTTTAACTCTTTACACTTCAGGACATTATATATTCGCCATGCTTTATTAGATTACATGAATCTTAGCACCAAGCAAGATTTTAAATGTTGAGAAGTGTTGTATATAGGCATTTTGTTGTTTTTAGAAACAAAGCAAATGTCCTTTACAGGCACATTTTGGAGTTTAATTTTCAAAGCGCTGCTTCTCTTTCTGCACTCTCTTTGCTGGTCATGGAGCCCACTGGCACATTTTCTGTAGTGTGTGCTCTATCCCACCACACATGCACCATGGGTGGCACGTTGTGCATCCATCTTTTAGCTGTGTTGCAGAATGCGGTTTTTGTAGGTTTTTTCTGCACGCAAGGGTTTTGCCGCCATTGTTGCAGTTTCTTGCGCCATAACCATCAGAGAGATGCCGCATAGCACAGCGAAGTGGGTCAATACATCCCACATCTTGATTCTAAAGACTGGCAATCACTGGTACCTAGACCTAGTGATGCTGCCCATTAACGAAATACAAATATTGCTGTTACAGGTATTTTTTCTATTCTTGGCATATAGCAGGTATTGCTATACATATTGCAGATTAATGCTGAACACTTGCTACTAGTGCAATGTTTTTACAGGGCTAAGCTTGTTATGCCATCAATGCAACTAAAGGGAAGTGGGGCTAATGGGGGAACTATTACGTGCATTGACTCCAGCATCAATGCTATTATTGTTTCAGTTAATCGAGATTTTTTGGATATGCAAAAGTTCCAAATCCAATTATCAAACGGTATTGGGTTTGTATTTCTGAACGTTTACAGAGACTAAGACAAGTTGCAAGATGACTTGAATGCACAATTCAGCCTCTTCCCCAAATGATGGGTATTTCGGATGAGGAGGTCTGGGCCTGGGACATTTTATGAATGTATCCAAAAAGACAGTACAAAAGTGCCCTAGGGATTGTTTGTACCTTGCTATGCTTAGGACAAGGGACATGTAATGGTAGATTAACCACCCATCAACCAGCTGTAAAAACCTTTGTGCATGGTAGTCACACAAGCCACATTGACTACATCCACCTTAATGTGGCTGCTTGGCCAATGATAAGAGATGTCTGTGTTATTTTTCACCAAGATAGTGATCACAGACCTTTGTAACTCACTGTCTATTACCCAGAAGGCAGGTGATGTTGAATAACTGACCAAACGAATTTCACCTTAAAATGGGATTCCATACAAAAATGCAACACCTCTGTGAATATAAATAAGTCCACATTACCTTTATTGGAGCAAGTGCTTATTGCCCCACAGATTTTGAACACTGAAATCTTGAACGAATGTTATGAATTAGTCATTACGGCCAATCCTTAATTAAAGATCCAGGAAGTTACCTAATACGTAAAATTAGTGAAGCAAGGCTGCTCTATGAAAGGTTAACAGTGTAAACTTTTTCTCGGATGCTTTTAAGGAGGATGATAGTGCTTTGTTTTGGAAGCTGGTAACCATGGGCAGAAGGGACAAAACCTCAAACTTCAAATATAACATCACAGAGAACAAGTATCTTGATCATTTCAGGGGACTATTCCAGGATACCAAATTCATCTTCATGCAAGACTTAACACCCTTGAGATAAGTGCCAGCCCATGAGTGTGCCTTGTTTAGTAGAGGATGTAATGATGGCAGTTTTGGCCGGAAATAATTAATAAGGCGCTTTGCCCTGATAGATTACCAATAGGTCTATTTTTATATCAGAAGGAAGGATCTGGGCACCATTCCTCCAGTGCTTATTTAACACCACTACAGCACTGGCATTGAGCCTAAATATTGGACGTTAGTGGAAAAAGCCCCTATTTATAAAAAGGGAGGCTTTGAGAAACAAAGTAATTTTCATCCTATCTCCCTGTTGAATGTGGTTGGCAAGATCTATGCAAGAATTCTTTATAGTAGTCTCGATATGTGGGTGAAAGAACATCAAATTATTAGTCATTTTCGGATGCAAAGTTAGTCCCATTGACCAGTTCTTCAGATGTTTCATATTAGTTCAAAAATATGTCACACTTACAAAAATAAAATGTATATGTTCTACCATAATGGATCATCTCCGATTAAAAGCAGTGGACACGGCCTGGTGAGGCGGTGTCAGTCGGGATAGTGAAGTTGTTACTAATAACACCATTAAAAAAATGACAAAAAGTAGGGGCACCAGGACACAACCACACCAAACTCCCTACTGTACTTTGAATGACATTGTCACTTTGCCTGCCAATCCCATCTTACTACAGCTTCATTATGCTGCCCTGTAGTCAAGGTGAGTCAGTCTGCCATGGGAACCTCGAAATATTCTATCGTTAATAACTTTTGATTTATGTGATGGATTAGGACGACATTTTGAGTTGGTCAAGGATGTGTGGGCCCCTCCGGACCGCAACGTTTCATAAACATTTATTTTTTCTCCAAAGTTGTAACCTACTTCTCATTCATTTTCCCATAGACAAACATGGTCAACTTTTGCCAGACAGCACAGCCCAAACCGCTGGATGGATTTGGACCAGGTCCAAAACAACTTGGGCATGAAGCATTTAAAAGAGGCCTTTTTGTGGTTTGGACTTATTCCATGCAGTCGTTTTTAAAATATTTGATGTAGAATGGGGTGTCTCATCTTATTTTCTCAATGCGAAAGAAAGCCGTGGCTATGGCCGAGGATATGCGAAAATTAAAAGCAGGGAAAAAGCCATTCACAGGCAAAATCATTGCAAATATCATTAGTCTAGAGGTGGGAGCTGGCTAGAGATCACCAAGTTAAATTTGGGAGTTGAAGGTGGTCTAGTGGCTAAGTTTGCAACACAAAGCTTTTCTGTAACCTCAGCTGTAACCTTGAATAGCCGACATCTCAAAGCAAACTGTGTCACAAAAACAGCATGTGTTGTGGGAGGAAAGGAGGAGGGCGGGTAGGTGAGGAGGCCATCTGTGGAATGGGGGGGGGGCGCTGGCACAGATGATGGTGCACTTGGTGAGGGCCCTGAGGGGGCAAGAAAGCATTTTGTTTTGCCAGTTTTGCTGATATGTGCAGCTATAATAAACTACAGATACCCGCAGCTATATGTAATTCAGATATAAAATCACTACAGATAACCATGGTTTATGTAGTTCATCCCCACGGCTATAGAAAAAGGTATTTTGACAGGTACAGTGAAAACAGGTGTGAAAAATCCATCCAGGCAGTAACCAGGACTGACCCCACTTAGCTTCATAGCAAGGTAGTCGGTGGCACCTTTAGGCCATGTTGTGTAACAAATCAGAATAATTTAAAAGACCACTTAGAGCAATGTGGCCTGATGGGGCCGCCCCTTCCTCATTTTGAAGCTAAGCAGGGATGGTCCCGGTTACTGCATGGATGGGATGTAGTCCACAGTCTGGTGCTGTGTGTTTTCTTAGTTTTAAATATCTCATATCACACTAGGAAAGCACACAGCATCCGCATTCGTTTTTTGTAAACCGTGCTACTGTCAGTTGTTAAAAGTATTGCACTCAGAGACACATTTGCCTTTTGCTGATTTGCATTCTGGTATTTGTAGTCTCCCAGTCAAGATGGGGAAATAATGCCACAAGTGTACACTTTTTGCCTAACATAGCTCAATAAGGATTTATATATATGAATGACACTATGAAATATGTACTTTTCAAGTTATCTTTATAAAAGCAGAGTATTGTTGAAAGCCAGACATGGGGTTGAGGGTGGGAAATGATGGGAGGGCAAGTAAGTCATGAGTATTTCCCTATGATATGGCAAGAGGGTTTGTAATCCTGGGCACTGGTGCAGTTATTCTCCTCTGATTGTGGCTGCTATTCAGGGCACAAGGACACATGTGGTTGGACAGCATCACTTTTTTTCAGAGGGTGGACGCAACCTCTTATTTTTCGTTTGGTTGGCAAGCTTCAATGAGTATTTGGCTACCAGGATTTTACTTAGGTTGTCATGTTCCCAGTGCAGATGCTGACCCACAAGTCCACAAGCACTTGTTTCGTAGTGGGATTTTGTTTACCAGGGAAAATTTCACGACAGCTTGCTGGGTTTAAAAGGTGAGCACCTTACTTTGCCAGTGTATTTATTGGAACATTTCTTCTCTCAGGTTATTTTTCTGGTGATCATTACTTTCTTTAAAAGTCCAATGTTATTTTGTCTTGCACACTTTCTTTTAAGGGGAAGGTCAAATGAACTACATTTGTATATTTCACTTTGAGATATACCCTAACTTACTGTGCATACATTCATGGATGCCAGTTGTTGATTTTTGCTATGGGGCAAAAGTACCTGGGCATATGTTATTCTTCGAGCCTTCATTTTTTTCCCTTTTACATGCTGCCTAAATGTGGCTAGTTGGGTTGTGTAATGTATCCCAACAGTCACAAAGAGACTGGCCATAAAACATGGGGCTTGTAGCATGCTGCTTAACCAAAGTGTTTGGTCCACAGCAAATAATTTGATCTCACTGCGCATTGCCTAAAACATTGTGAGTTCTAAAAGCCTGCAATCTTTTATACATAAGAAAGCCAGTCAAACCAGATCAAAATCAATTTGTGTGTGATGAACCTTTTTGTGCAATGGGTTGCTAGTGTTTTAAAATATAGAGTGGCGGTCCCCACCAGCCGTGGCTGAAGGCTATGGCTAGTGGTCTGGTAGTGTTTTAAAATAGTGCCCACTAATCATAGCCAGAGGCCACGGCTAGTGGTCTGGTAGTGTTGTAAAAATAAATCTATGGAATAACAAAACCCTTGAAATTCAAGGAAAAGCTTTAGTTGCAGGGATATTAAGCCTAGCAATACATTGTAACAAAACTTTTGAAATTCAAGGAAAAATCTTTAGTTGCAGGGAGGTTAAAGTGAGAACTTAAGCAAAAAAAACCCTGAAATTCAGCTGAAGCCACCTTACCTTTGCACCCCTGTTGGGCAGCCTATGACCCCAATGAAGACATTGCAGTTGACATCACAGATGACATCACTGATGACATCGCTAATAGCATCATAAATGACATCAATGATTACTTACCTAATGGCATCCGACATAAGATCACTCTACATGTTTGCCCATATTTAGACCACCCGTACGTTTCTACAAATGTGCTATGAGCATTTTAGAATAGTTCATAACAAAGAGTAGATTGTTTAAAACAATAAACAGTTATACATGTATCACATCACTGCGTGTGAATCTTTCCTTTGCAGTACGTTGGGAAAAGTTGATATCTGGATAATAAATAGTATACTGCTTAGAATGTTACTGTTTGTGCTAAATATATCTAAGACATGTTCACTATAATATAAGCAGTATATATATTTACAAAATAATAGTAGAAATAAATAGAATGCAACACATTTTTAACCCTAATTATTTACGATGTTTTGAAAATAAACATACGTACTCAATTTTTTTATTGTAAGAAATACGTGCACACCTATCATTTTCTTAATGATATGAGAAGTGCTGTAAAACAGGGAACAACTATTACGATATATATGAAGAAATGTCAAACATGGGTATTGAAATAAATTGATTATTACTCTAAATTTAGAAATGAAGTTTTAAAATTCACCATTTGCTTGAAAACATGCAAATACATTTATATTTCTTTCTGTGTGTCTTTTGTAAGTGATTTACATGTTAAAATTGAAATCAAACACATACTCTACAAAGATAAAGTAATCTGTAAACAGTATCCAATGTTTTAATAAATTGACTTGGGAGTATGTCACAGATGATGTCATTAGTGATGTCATCCGTGATGTCATCTGTGATGTCATCATTGTGGTCATAGGCTGCGCAACAGAGGGCGCAAAGTTAAGGTGGCTTTAGCTGAATTTCAGGGTTTTTGTTGCATTTAGTTCTCACCTTAATGTCCCTGCAACTAAAGTGTTTTCCTTAAATCAATACATAAAGACATAATAGCTCTTGCAAGTAGGAATGGTAAATCAAGAGCTTCCAAAATCTCCCATAGTTTGTCTAATGTGACTACTTTCAAAAAAGTATTGTAAACTCACAGCACATACTCACCCTGTAATTCACACATGCTCCTTTTATGTAGGCATGATTTTCTTTGTTTCCACTGACCACGACAAAAGGAAGAGAGTAGAGGTGCACTCTAGGGGGTTTTCTCTGTCACTGAGGTTCACAAGAAGTATGTAACAGTCATTCAATCATTATTGAAAGAATATTCAGGTGCTCCTGTGTGTATCTTGGCTACAAAACTATATCAAGATAAAAGAACAGAGGTCCGTCCACTTGTGGGGGACAACAACAGGGCACACTATAGTCTGATATATATCAGAGACAATGTTCAATAAACAGTAGTATGGTGATTCAGACGTAGAGCAGCTGGAAACTAAAAATCTATGGTGATTCTAAAAAAGAAATGTAGAGGAGTTTATGTAGCCAGAGTGTGGATGACCGCATGTGGGACCAGTCGATCAATACAAAGTGCTAGGTCCCACACCACGGTCATTTGTTTTAGCAATAGTGTGAATAATATACTCGCCTAAAGCAGTGAGTTCACCCAGACGATGATGATTATTAGTGATTCATGAGACACAATCTGGTGAATCAATGATTTTTTGCCAGGTCGATAAGAGGTATCTGTGAAAGAATGAGGCACAGTCCTGTGTGATAACCAATAGTAATATATCCTATTGTCAAGTGTGGTGTCTGCTAATACGATAAAATATGCTCACCATCATTCTGTGAGTCAAGCTGGTGATTCGCGGGAGACAGGACTTCAGCGATGTTACAGGACCTGCGTGGTATCTTAACAGTGATGATTGCTGGATCTCTATGGTTCCTGGGAACCTGTGGATACAGATTATTAGCTTTATTCGGCCAAAATCGGGTGCTAGATAATGCAAAATAATGCATGATCGAGTGTATCGAGGATGCAGAGGAGTTGCTTAATTGTATGTCACGGAGAACACAGTGTTCCAGAAGCCAGCGAAGCTGGCTGCTGCTTGAACGGGTGTCAAGAAAAAATGATAATAGGAATTTTATCCATCTTGGATGAAGCAGTGGCAGAAGAGGTTTTTCTCTGTCACTGAGGTTCACAAAAAGTATGTAAGTAACAGTCAATCCATCATTTGCCCACCGCATCGCCTCTCTCTGCCCCAATTTTCATTGCCATGCGGATGATACCCAGCTCATTTTCAGGCTACCCTTGGCCTCCTCCTCACCTTCCCTCATCTCTGACTGTCTGTCTGCTATCCAGGAGTGGTGTGCCGCCAATAACCTCTGCCTTAATGCCAGTAAAACCGAGATTTTACTTATTGGCACACCCACTCCCTCCTTCAGAGCAGCTCTCTGGTTGGCCTCTCTTGGCCCGCTTCCTGCTCCCACCTGCAAGTCTGTAAACCTTGGGGTCATCTTCGACTCCACACTCTCCTTCTCTCCTCACATCTCTGACATCTCTAAGAAGTCACACTACCAGCTACACCTCCTCAGAGGTATTCTTACTTTCCTATCCTTCCCCCAGAAGCTCACCATCACCAGAGCCCTGGTTCCCTCTAAGCTGGGCTATTGTAACAGCCTCTATCTAAATCTTCCTGCCTCTACTCTCCGCCCTCTTACACCTTATCCAGAACAGGAATGCAAGACTTGTCCTTGGCCTCAAGCCCAGGGATCGTATCTCTCCAAGACCAAAATCTCTGCACTGGCTCCCAGTGGCTGTGAGGATTAAGTTCAAAACCCTCTTCATTGTCCACGAGGCCTTCTGGGGCTTGGGGCCGCAATTCCTTCAACTCTCTCTTCCCAAATATCTTCCTTCTCAAGCTCTTCGCTCATCCTCCTCCAACTCCCTCAGGGTCAGTCACTTCTCCAAGCAACGTGTTGGTGGTAGATCTTTGTCTTCGGCAGGGGCCTCCCTCTGGAACAGCCTTCCCGCCTCCCTGAAACTTGAGGAGAACCATCTCCGGTTCCGGAAGCACCTCAAAACCCTCCTCTTTGCTTCTGCCTTCTCTCCCCCTCTTCCCTGTTGAATTCCTGGCTGAATCTGCACTGGCTACCTGGCCACCCTTTCTGATCTTGGGCCAGGCCCTGCCAATTGCACACCTGCACTGCCTCCCTGGCAACCCCCACTCCTGGGGACTGTTTTTCTGAATCCCTACAGTCCCCATACCAGCACTTATGTCTGCTCTTATCTTGCACTTGCCACCACCTGGCCGTTTTATTTATCTTATTATTCTACTATCCCATGTACTGCACTTGCCCCGCCTTCCTTCCCCCACGCACATTTCCCTTTCCCCCTTCCCATGCACTTGCGTGATCTGAATGACACCTGGCCTAGTAAGATCATTGTCTGTCTTCCCCCTGTTTCCCCCTCCCTTGCCTCGTCGCGCCTCGAAACACTTGTGTATAGGCACGTTATAAATTCCATATCATATCATAACATATCATTATTTAAGAATATTCAGGTGCTCCTGTGTGCGTCTTGGCTACAAGACAAATATCAAGATAAAGGAACAGAGGTCTGTCCACTTGGGGACAACAACATGGCACACTATAGTCTGATATACATCAGAGACATCGTTCAATAAACAGTAGAATGGTGCCAAAAGCACAATCAAACGTGGGACTGGGACATGAGCTGCCACCTATAATCTGGAGGTAATTCACCCAGAAATTATAGCTCCCAATGGGGCAAGATTCATAAGTGTTCTCCTGTCTCTTTAATTAACCATTTCAATAGGTTAGATACCCACATCGAAATCTGTACCATTCCCCTAAAGCAAATGCACTTCGTGCAAGCTTCTTTAATTTTTTGTCATTTTTATCCCTATCTTCATTTTTTCTTTCCCTATTTGCTTAAACGTAGTTTCTCCGTTGCATTTCATTAGTTCATCCACATAACTGTTTGGCTTAAGGTATCTACACGCTATATGAAGCGTGTTTACTTACTTTCTATATCAACTCTTATGGGCACAAGCTATTCCAAGATGGCGGTCCGTAAATTTCTTTCTTTTAGTGAGAGCATTTATTAAAGCTGTTACATGCGTTGCGGTTGCTTTGACACCCGTTCAAGCTGCAGCCAGCTTTGCTGGCTTCTGGAACGCTGCGTCCTCGATACACTCGATCGTGCATTATCTATCATCTGATTTTGGGCAAATAAAGCTAATAATCTGTATCCACAGGTTCCCAGGAACTATAGCGATCCAGGGATCGTCACTGTTAAGATACCACACAAGTCCTGTTTCATCGCCAAAGCCCTATCTCTCACAAATCACCAGCTTGACTCAAAGCATGACGTTGAGCATATTTTATCATATTAGCAGACACCACACTCTATCAGATAACTCTTATCGACCTGGCGAAAAATCATTGATTCACCAGATTGCATCTCACTAATCACTAATAACCATTATTGTCTGGGTGAACTCACTGCTTTGGGTGAGTACATTAATCGCACTATTGCTAAAACATATGACGGTGGTGTGGGACCCAGCTCATTGTATTGAGTGACTGGTTCAACACGCGGTCATTCACATTCTGGCTTGGTAAACTTCTCTACATTTCTTTTTTAGAATCACTACAGATTTTTAGTTTCCAGCTACTCTACATCTGAATCAGATGTAATTGAATATCTCCCTTGAGCACTGGGCTAGTGATTGGAACACAGGTCAGTCAGTAACTATCGAACTTAGTCAACAGAATCTTATCTATCTATCATATACTATTAGGAATTAAAGCAGATATTATTCACTTATGTATTCCAGATACCTCAGTATGTTCCATACCTGATGAAGGGCTAAATCCGAAATGTGTTGTCTGCATAAAGTACAACACTGTACCCCACAATCCTTACGCAGTACCTAAAATTGTCCACATGAAAACACATATATGTTTCTATATCAAAAATGTGAAAAATAATTGGGTTTATTTCTAACTTTGCTGTTAGTTCTTAGAATTTAAACAACCTACTTATGATTGTTGTTATATATTTATATTTATGCTGAAATGTGATGAATATATATATTTTGATATGCATCTTCAATGCAATTCTGTACTTTAACGTCAAACCATGTACCTTTTGATTTAACCTCATGATTAAACTAGACATTTGATTGTGCTTTTGCTATCATACTACTGTTCATTGAACTTTGCCTCTGATATATATCAGACTAGAGTGTGCCCTGTTGTTTTCCCCCCACAAGTGGACAGACTTCTGTTCCTTTATCCACTCACCATGAGCTCTGAAACAGCCTCTGCATTAAAAAGAATTTAGAACGGGCACTGGGATCTGTACTTCCTGACACGTTTTTATCACTGTATTTATGTACTTGTTAGAGTATAGATAACAATCAAATACAAATGGTAAAGCAAAAAAGGCAAATATCCAAGAAACATTTAATATGAACATAGCAAAGCCCCACGAGTCCCATGTTGCAGGAACAACAGTAGGATGTGCAGCACTGTCCCGATCTGTTCGGGAGTCAAAGTACATCATGCAATCAGCCCATTTGTCCTTCGGGCGGGCTTTATACACCTTCCTCGGCTGGGCTATGAACCTTCTCATTTTTTTTAACTGAAAGTAACTTTATCATCCAAAAGTCTACTACAGGAGCTAGATTAACTGTTAATGTCTTAAGAATAGAGCACTTAGTTATTAAGAAGCCAATACTAATGAATGTACATTTGATGACAAACAATATGCACAATACAGTCATAAGGTCAATGAGAGGATCAAACAATTTAGCAGTACCAGCATTGACAGCAAATTTACTATGTAACTCCATATAGAATTCACCCCAAGCTGGGCATGATCTGAGCATGTGCTTATATCCTGCATACTGGGAATTGCACCCCAGCATAATCCCTCACAACCGACAGTAAATGTCTTTACCTTAGCAGGATTGTTATTTAACCTGTCCAATATCTTGAACTGAATTAATCTGAACTTCGAATTGAGAGAGACCTTACTAGTGAGCAAACACATTTATTGGCACTGTATATCAGTAATCTCTTTACGTAAGTCCATTTAGCCTGATCTTCAATTAAGCAAGCAAAAACTCGGAGGGGGTCATTACTAGACTGGTAATGCCCCAGGGCATCACATGGGCCCTAACAATAGCCCTGGGGTATTACCAGACTGGTAATGCCACCCCCGAGATGGGTTTATTGCTATTAGTACCCTGGCACATTGTTCCAGCGTACTAATAATGTTTTTGTCTTGAGTTGATAAACAATGTGTTTACCGTTTCTCAGCTTGAGATAGAAATTACAAATCAAGATGACCGCCATGGATTGGGGAGAAGGGAACTACATGCAGTAATTTCTCTGTTTCCATGGTGGCCATTGCCGGATTTGGGATGTGCTGGGAACACTAGTGTTCCCGGCTCCTGTGAGGGACGCGGCAGCGCAAGGTAAGTGGGGGGTGGGAGGGTTGTAATGGGGACAATGGGTGTGGGTGTGGGGGTAGAGGGCAATGTACATGGGGGAGAGTGCCCTTACCTTCATCCTGTCGAGGGAAGATGACAGCCTCAAACTCTGAGGGGGCTCAGAGCGGGGTATTTACCAGTGTGGTAAAGACCCCGTTCTGAGCCTTCTCATTGGCTGGGAGGCTGCCACACACCCCTCGCTTGGTACTAAAATGGCTAGTAAGATTGTGAAGTTAAATCAAAATAGACAGCACTGACACAGCATGCCTACAACCCGAGGAATGGACAATGTAGTGGATGCAAGGTTGAGAAGATTGGTCATAGGGGTACACATGTCCCTTGTTACTGAAGGATTCCTGCATTTGGTAGCAGTGGAAGGCAACTATGTCACTGCAACCTTTATCGGGTTGAAAGTCATCAAGAGTAACAAATGAGTCATCTTTGAATAAGCTACCCATGGTACGAGACCAAGATTGTTCCCATCACATTGCCCGTTGCAGGAATAATGGCTAGAAAACTCCAGCAAGTTATTAATTGCCGAAACCATCAACATGAGGGTTACTTTTCCACACACTTCAATGGACACTGGCTGGATCAAAGAGTCAATGATCAGTATAACAGGTGCTAACAATTTCCGACCTCAAGTCTTTGGGGTCAACTACTTACCTCTCAACCTTACCATGCAGCAACACAGAGCCGGCCTTGCAAAAGTGGGAGAGGAATTGTGCAAGGGAGACCAAATAATAAAGCTGAAGATCTGGTACATTGAGGCGTCCTTTAGTGTAAGACCCACGTTATTAGAGAAGAGTGTGGCACATAACGTACATTTTTCAATTCCCACATATATAATTGAGTCAGGCTCTCATCTGAATCCTATTATGTCAGGGGAAGCTCGAGTGGACAGAATGCATTTAGCGTGTTTGTATTTTGTGCAATTAATTTTTCCCCCAAGAAAGAGGGCTGCAAAATGAACTACTGTGCACATTATAGGGGGTCTGGGAGTCTCTCTACTAGCACAAACACAGTCCATTGACCTGTTCTTGGGTGGTGGCCCCTGGGAGAGTCTCACCCAAGTCTTTATCTCACTGTCCCTTTCCCAGAGGAAAAATATCCCTGCATATCAATCTTTGTCCTGCCCAGGGACAGTCCAGCATCAAAATGCTAAGCAATTCTTCTCTGAACAAGAGTACCAACAGCAACCCCAGACACAGGTTTTTGCCTAGTCGGGCCTCATCAGTGAGGTGGAGCTGTGCCTCTCTACTAGGTTTCAGATTGGTGCCATGGTCCCTAACAAAAAGGAGAAAATCATCTGCATTCAACGAGATGACCTTTGGTGTCCTTTTAAGGATCACACATACCTGCGTTCATGCTTTAATCTGATAAAGTCAACAAGCAGTTTCCCTAAAAGAGCCAAGAGCAGAGGCAACAGGGGGCAGCCCTACCTTGAGCCTCTCCTAAACACATAGAGGTTGTGGCATGGGTCGTGGGTGGGAAGAGTATAGCATGCGCCTGTCTCTGAGGAGTTTTTAAAGGCCTGTAAAGGTTCTGCACTCACCTTGGGCTACTGCTGCTGAAAGGTTTGGCTAGATGCTGGATTCGAATTGGAGATCACCACTTTCTCTAATGGACTTAAGGTTGTGGTCTCCATGGTCTACAACACAAGCTATTAGGGGAAGTGGAGCATCAGATTTATCTGCTGTAGAATGATGCACTTTTTCAGTGCTGGATTAAACCCTGTGCGACACACTAACCCACAGAAAATTTCTTTTCTGGAGGTTTCTCGTGTGCGTGCAGCACTCTAGTGGGATAATATTGAACTAAGTAGTGTGCATGTCAGCCGCTAGATGGAGATGACCATCACTACTGTACTTTTCTTTACAAACTGACAACTGTCAGAAGATGAGCTTTTAATAGGCAAACTGTTATGTGAATCTGATGTCTCTGGTTTATGCACTTTAAGTTGATAATGGGTGCATTACATTAATAAAGTATTTTCTCTACAGAGTCTTCAATGTAAGGTTTTTGTTTCTTTGCGTTGATTCATTGTTTTCTATCTTTCGGAAACAATTTAAGTTTGTTAGTAATTTTCTTTCAAGATCAAATCAACATTATTTTGATCCGTTGTTGCGGGCCCCTAAAAGGAGTGGGGCCCACAGGCCAGTGCCTACTTTCCCTGTTTGGTAATCTGGAACTGCACCTTTTTGATCATGGAGTGAGTGGAAAGCACTGGATTACCAAATTTCTTCTGCAGCAGTTTGTCCACAAAATTGCCTTAAATTGCTTTTCCAGCACCCCAAAGCTGCAAACATTTTTGCAGTGAGAATGTAAATCCAAAGCCTCACATTTAGTTTAGAGATGCTTTAGGTCCCTGGTGACAGGCAAGTGAGTTCCGGATGGAAGTGATGCCATCCTCGGTGGTATGAGTTTTGGACTTAAGTAATTCTCGCGCACTCGTTTTTTAGTCTGCGTTTCAAGCAACCTATGCTAGCAGTGTTATCGTCCATTTTAAGTTTAACGAAGAAGCAGCAAAACCTCCAGAATGTGCAGGAAGGCTCTATTTCAGAACACATACATGGGGTATGTTCTGGTCCACTGGTGACTCCTTGTCAACACAACAACAATCAGGGAACCTGATTAAAAGTCAAAGATGGCCTTCCATGTTAGATAAGGCATATGTTATACCACACAAAAACACTTTCAAGAGCAACAATAGATTATAACAAAACTGATTTACTTCCTCCAATAAATGTGTATGCTATCATGTCCCTAGCCAGAAGGACACCCTATCCCTATAGGGTGCCGCCTCCCTAGGTAAGCAGTGATGCATCGCCTGTCTAAAAGGAAAGGAGAGCAATTCTATCCCTGTACCTACAATGTTTACAGTTATAGCATTAACTAACAGTTAAAAGATTGAACCAAGTCTGCCTCGTTTTCATGAACATTTCCTAGAGGAAGTATTTCCTTTTGGCACTAGACCGGATTATTTATTCACCATCCAGGGAGTGTGTGCATGTGGTGGCTTAAAGATGTTTACATAAGGTTCACTGCAAGGATGTTGGAGTCAATGTGATTGATTCCAGTTTTCAAACTATTTTTTGGTTAAAGCTGCCGGGGCCTGTGATATCTTGCATTCTCTAATAGACTAGGCACTCATTTTTTTTCATTCGTTTTACACCAGATAGGTCTCCATAGGAAAAAGAAGGGGGTGGGTAAGAGAGTGTCTTTATTGTATGCTATAAAATTGTATTCATTGTAATCCCGTATCTCGTGTTTCATCTAGAGATGTCGTGCATAGGGGTGGTCGACCGGTTTCAATGACACAATGGTTCTGGTCCTCTTCTTCAGGACCTGTCTTTTTGGTGCGCCTTGTCCATCAGAGGTGGTGGTGCATCCACATCCGACCTAGAGGGGAATTTCAAAAGGCTGTTTTGGCCTGGGTATGATACACATCCATTACTTTTGCTTGCATAGATGCAATAACAATTGCATGTGATCAGATTGATCTAGTGATCCTCTGTCTACTGCCCCACCAAGGGACCCCCAATGCCCCATCTCCCATATCTACTGGACAAATTATATGGGTTCTCTTTTTCTGTTCTCCACATACTACACACTACGCACACAATAAACTTGCTTGTGAAATATTTTACCTTAGGCCCAGATGTGATGTGGCTCCATCTGGGCTTCTTTCACTTTTTTGTCTAATTTTGTAATATTCAATCAATGCCTCCATTAATTCACAGCAGGGTACCCTAGGAAAGTAAAGGATACTGGCTTTATTTGTATCATTTGTGTAATATTTTAGGTCACAAGATAGCCTCGTATGTTTGCCAGAACAGCTATCTCTTGTTTGCATATGTCATTGAATTCAGTATGTCTTTGAGCTCATGTCTGCCTGGCCATTACAGTCAGCACTTTATAGTTTGTCAAATATAGCTATTGTGTGTAGCTGGGTGTTTCAACAGAATTCTCATTGCCCACGTAACAGTTCGATATTTTGTGAGTGATCCATCTACTTCATTATAATAAAAGTATTCTGTTGTGCTTACCGTGGCTAAAGGGAGCTCCTGTATGCACGGAGTGCGGCAGGTATCTGGCTGGCTCTGCTGGCTCAACAGAGTGGTTGCTCGGTTACGCGCTGAAACGTGCCGTCTTTTAAAGATTCTTTCTTTTGTTCCTATGGTGGGTGCCTGTGTCGGTAGTCAGCCATATTGGAAGTGGTTAGAATCTCGTACTGCAGGTCCATGCAAAAGTTCATTTGGTGCAAAACGAGCGGGTTGTTGTTTGTGCATGCAATGTGTAAGATAATAAATAATTATGTTGTCCACATTAGCAATTAGATGGTTTTGCCACGATATTTGGAACTAGACCCTTGATGTCGCCGTGTCCTCAAATACGCAATTATGTTACCCACTGCACAGCTGGTGGCAATCGAGCGGGATATTTAATTGCGTGGTACAATGGGAAGTGTATCTATTGGGCACTTTGTTGTGTTACTGAGGGCATGTACTTACATGCTGGCTGCTCCAACAGACTAAATGCACATTAATTGATTACAATATGGATGCAGTAATTTGCCACCGCCTGTACTCAAGATGTGTTTCTATTTTCATATTTATCCAATATTGATTTAAGGCAGCCGTGGGGCAGTATGGCTGCATTGTTAAGGATTTCAAAGGCACGGTACACTCCAGACCAGGACTCTTTCTACTGACCGGGGATGCAGCACACACTTAAAACACTTTTATTTTATTTATTATGAATTCAGTTTGAGAAGGCACCAAACCCGTCTCACACCCCACTTTACAAATACCCTCGGTCGCACGGGACCATGAACCAGGCCGGTGTGTAAAAATACAATATTTATTTATTTTTAACTTCCAGTGAAAATCACACAACTTTAATATAGAGCAGCAATCACCGGTGTGGTGATAATTACACTGTAATTTGATACAATACACTTGGTTTGAACTTGTTACATAAGATATACAATGCACAATTGAATAAAGGCAAGATTACTTTTTGGGTGGTATTTTCCGATAGCACCACAGTTAGTATTTCCCCCTGAAACACCCCCTGAAACACCCCCTCAAACCCTTGTTAACCAAGTTTTGTGTGGGTATAGAGGAGTAGCAAGGTGTCAAGTATACTAATCCGACCTTCCACCCCTGAATGGGAGGCAGAATCGGATTGAAAACCCTTGAAATTGAGCAAAATAGCACTTGGAATTACAAAATAGTTATTTTACATGTGCGGTTGAATAAGTAAGGCAAACATGAGTATAGCAGTATCAAAGAAGTCAGAAAAATAGCAAACTATAAGGCAATTTACTAACAACTGGCATACAGTTCAGAATATCAACTTTGGAAGAAAAACACAGTGCAGCAAAATCACACGTGGAGAAATTACAATTGATTCATTTCACAAATTTAAAATAGCGAAACCATTGGAAATTTGGGCTAAACAGGCAAATCAGAATGTGGTTTTGATGCTAAGATAAAAAGACACCTCGAAAGTAGGAGATGAAGGTGAAAGGGTAACTCTGGATGAAATGACAGGATGGGATTGTTAAAGGGGAAGTAAAAGTCGGTTTTAAAATGAAAGCTGTTGCACAGGGAAAATAGGTTTCGAAAGGAAAATGACCAGTTCTACTAAAACTATATTTTTGTGACTAGATTATCAAAAAGAGAAACGCTGCCTGTGAAAAGGGTTAAGCTGCAGTTTTAACTCCCTCATGCCGTGTGTCTCTTTATGTGGGAATGAATTAAAGTATTCAAAATAGTATTAAGGACTTACACAACGGACAAAAAGGATTAGAAAGAACAGTGCTAACACATGAGATCACTACAGATTTTCCTAAGAACCGGGTACACAGAAGAATCTGACAATTCTAAGGATTTTGCTATTACAGTTATAGGATCTCTAGGGGATTGGACATAATGCAATGTAACAAAGCAAGGAATTCAGTTTTTGGTTACTGGGGAAGGGAAATACTCACAATAAGCACTTGAATGGAAGGGTTTGGACAGCAAACTGGGTTTCTGGATAGCGAGGCAAGAACTGGTCTCTGTGCAGTGGTGGGATCTCTTAGTAGCACAGATGGACCTAGTCTGGTCACTGGAGACAGCGAGGTGCATCAGCTGGACAAGCAAGTAGCGGGACAAAAGCTGGTCTGGTCACAGGATACTCCCAAAAAGGGTACTACAGTGTTTCCCCCTTTCTCCCTGAATTATAGGGATTTTAGTAGGGTTTTAATTCAGGATCAAAGCTTCAGACTGGGTAGAGTCAGCTAGCTCTGGCCTGGAATCTGGAATCTTGCAGGGTGAATGGGGAATATCTGGATCTCTGGATGTTGAGTTATGAATGCTGGATTTTCTGGAATGTCCGCCTGTCGAATTTTCTGTGAGGTCTGTCCTCAACTTTGAATGTCTGTACCTTTATAGGCTGGATGATATTAAAGGATATTTACTATGTGGGCAGAACTAAGCTATGCATACCTCTAAATCGGATAGTCAGCCTATGAAAGTTGCCTCCTCCCTGTCAGCCGATTGAACTCAAGGACATGACATCAGTTTTATGGTGTGTGCTTTATGTTGTACATGGCCCTCCCACAATTACTTTTTCCAAAATCAGTTATGACACAAAAATGTACCTTTTTACGATTGTTATGCTTTTGCAAATCACATAGGCAGATTCCATATTGTACACCGGACCTGCCCTTCCAACTCCCAAGTTTCTACAATGTTGTTTAGTCCTTCTAACAATCTTTTGCAATTTTTGGTGGGAACTGTTTCCCCTAAAAATCTACAAATGTATACATGTATACATATGATCACAGGGCATGTTTTCATTAATTTTCAAAGCTGTACCATGTATGCCTTTCCCAGAAATGACATCTTCCTGGCATTTTCTTCCTCAACATGCTAGGAAAACCTACAATATCTTATTTTAATGGTGCAAACATGACATTTAAACTATCATCATTTCACATTACTTTTAATTACTAAAATAAATGACATGATCTGAACAGTCTCTGAAATCGAAAGGGCTGGCTGTGTTTTCCAAATATTGGCATTTATTCCGACCCCCAGTCAAATGTCAGGCTCTGGTCAGTTTAGCCCAGTGTTGCCATGGATTCGCCTTTGAAGTCCTTCAGTTTGAGTTGAGGGGAGGTGTCACCAGGAATTCACACCTCTGTGCCAGGGCAGTTCATTGTCTCATGCTGGAGCACTGCCACTTCGTCTGACGAGGATGCTAGATTCTCCACCTTGGCCCATTCATAGTTTCCAGGGGGCTGGTCACCTTGGGGAAGGTGATTCTGTTCCCAGGGGAGACAGGGCCCTTTGAATCCAGGGCCTGCCAAACCTATTCTGCTGGCCTCAAACAGACATTTAATTGTTCTTGCTTTCTGTCACAGAAACCAGTCATTTTAGGAATAAATCTCATGTTCATTTTAGTGCAAGCCCCCATCACATTTCTATACAAGTACAGGGCCTTAGTTTAACATTTCACTTTTTAAAAGGCATTTTCTTATTTGGCAAAAGCACCATTTTACACATGGCTTAATATTCCTTGGATGTCCCTTTACAAATGCATCTTTGTCTCGCATCTACATTCTGAACATTATTTATAGCCCTAGTCAATTTCTAGTACACAGACATCTGTCTGGTTCTCTGAAATTGACATCAAGCAAAAGGAGAGCGAGACCTTTTTCGGAAGAGTTTGGACTGTGTTAGATTGTTGCAAAAGTAAAATGTTTGTCATGCGGCCTGGAGTGACTTTCTCTGCTATTTCACAGATTTTCATTGATACATAATGCCTTTCAGGGAGGACTACCCTCCTTTGCTGGTGTATAGCCTGAAGGTAGATGAGCATGAATGTGTCTTACTGGAACCAGCTGTGTAATGTTGAAAAAAATGGAAATAGCATCAGTGCAAAGCCATTTTAAATGCAGAACATTTCCTTTTCTTTAGTTGGAAGTTTTTATGTTGGCAGCATAGCAGCGCTGCACTGGCTGCTTTTGAATTCTTCTTTTGATGCAAATGAAGAAAATAACTTGCAGCAAATCTCAGGGTGTTTCTATGTTTCATCTCGCCCCATATGTGTCTGATAAAGACAGCACAGCCATCATTTTGGTGATTGTAAAACACAGTTTTGATGCAAGGGAATAGCGCTCAACAGAGCCAGCACAGCCATTCTGCTGGTAAGTGCCGAAGTGCAGTTTGGTGATATGGGGGAGTTCTGCTGGGCTGGTAAAGGTACCCCACAGCATGTTCACTTGGATCCTGCCCGTTTTCCCCAGCTATGTTGATTGGACCCCAAGGGGTGAAAACATAATTCTCGTATTTGGCCAGTCAGGGCCTTTTTGGGCTTAGCCTCTAAGGCGACTTTGCTTACACTATAGTTCATAGCCATGGCATGGTGTGTATAGTTCATGGCCTTGGTATTGGTCTGTTATCATGTGTGAGTCAATCCCAGAGGGATTTTGATGCCGTGGGACCTCTTCAGGGTATGCAGAGGCTCCTCCGGGTAGATACCCGTACATAAGGGGATCTTATGAGCATTCTCAGTATGATTATTTCATTACGGCCAGTTTATTCCATTGGATCTGTTCATTAAGGCCATTCTAGACCGTATTGAGTCAGAAAATCCAATTCTGTTCCCGGCGTAAGAGTAAATTGGTGAAATTCCTGACTCTTTGCAGGGCTCTAATCTTCTCGCGTATGGTCCATTTGAACTGTTCTGCTGTGTGTCCATATGTTTGAAAGTGAGCCACGAATGGGGCTGTCAGTCTTTTAGGTCTTATGCAAGACTTGTGTTTGATTAGTCTTTTTTTAATGTCTCTCACTGTCATCCATATATATTTGAGCCCACAAGGGCATGTGATAAGGTAAACCACTCCTTTACTATTGCAATTGGTTAGTTTATTTTGCTCCCAGGGGGTTTTACACCCAATGTTGATACTAGTACTTCTGCTTGTGTTGGCGCACTTGGAGCAGCCACCACAGGGGGAGTGACCTGTGGGCCTGCTGGTTCCCCACATGGTTGGTACGATGTCTTCCATGTCCCGGCAGGATAGCTCAGCCACAACGTGTTTGCCTTGGAAGCAAGAAGACATGACGCAAAACAGGTTCCATCCACGGGTCAATTACGCTAAAAAAACAATTCCTGTAACAAGGCCTCGATGGCTGTGTGAGCAGTTTAAAAATGCAAATAAATAAATTCCATATCTGTTTCTTTTAATATGGATACCAAGTGATCTCAGAGATTTGATCTCATTTTATCGCTCAGAGTTCTCAATGGATTGCATTGACAAACCATAAAGCGCAGACTCCTAGGTTTGGCCACAGAGCTGACACATTAAGCAGCCATACAATGTAATGGGCAGGCAGACATGAGCCCAAAGACATGCTGAATTGAATGACACATGCAAACAAGAGATAGTTATTCTCAGCCAGCAGGCAAACATGCGAGGCTATCTAATGACCTAAAATATTACATAAATGATATGAATAAAGCCGGTATATTTTCTTTTCCTAGGGGACCCGGCCGTGAATAATCAGAGACATTCATTGAATATTGCAAAATTAGACAAAAAAGTGAAAGCCACCCAGATGGAGCCACATCACATTTGGGCCTAAGGTAAAATATGTCACAAGCAAGTGTATTAATACTGTGTGTAGTATGTGGAAACAGAAAAAGACAACACATAGAATTTGTCCAGTAGATATGGGAGATTGGGGATTGGGGGACTCTTGGTCGGCCAGTAGACAGAGGACCACTAGATTCATGTGATCACATACAATTGTTATCACATATATGCAAGTAAAAGTAATAGATGCGTATCATACACAGGCCAAAATAGCTTTTTGAAATTTACCTCTAGGTCGGATGTGGATACACGACCACCTCTGATGGACAAGGCGATCTGAAAGGACGCACCAAAAAGACATGTTCTGAAGAAGATGAGCAGAACCATTGTGTCATCGAAACCAGTCGACCACCCCTATGCACGATATCTCTAGAGGAAACACAAGATACAGGATTACAATAAATACCATTTTTTGGTGGAAAATATAGACACTCCCTTACCCCCTTCTTTTTCGTTTGAGGGCCTATCGGGTGTAAAACGAATGTAAAAAAAACTGAGTGCCTAGTCTATTAAAGAATACAAGAGATCACATGCTGAGGAAGCTTTAACCACAAAATAGTTTTAAAACTGGAATCGATCACATTGACTCCAAAATCCTTGCAATAAACCTTATATAAACATCTTTGAACCACCACATGCACACACTCCCTGCATGGTGAATAAATAATATGGCCTAGTGCCAAAAGGAAATACTTCCTCTAGGAAATGTTCTTGAAAATGAGGCAGACTCATTTCAATCTTTTAACTGTTAATTAATGCTATAACTGTAAACATTGTAGGTACAGGGATAGTATTGCTCTCCTTATTTCCTTTTAGACAGGCGATGCATCACCGCCTACCTAGGGACAGTGGCACCCTATAGGGATAGGGTGTGCTTCTGCCTAGGGACATGATCGCTTTAAAGGGATTTCAATCAGGCACACACCCAAGTCTCGCCCAGCATGTAGTGCGCAAATTAAACCCTTATTTATTTTTGTCTATAAGTTCAATATTCTGAATGATATACCACTCATAGCACACCCTTCTCAAAATACCCCCCCGGTCACATTGAACCAGGAATCAGGCTAATTTAGAACGGTAAATATTTATTTATTTAGAATTTAAATCACAATATATTTTAATTGGTAACAACAATCACCAAGGGGTGACAAGAACAATGAATAATATCTTTAATGCACTGGGAATCGGGTAATGAACACAAAAAGAATGCAGCAAAGAAAAGTATACTTTTCGGTTGGTTTGGAACAGATAGCGCTATGGTTAGAGGTTCCCCCTGCAAGACCCCTCAACCCACCAATAGGCAATTTAAATAGATATGAGGAGAGAGCAGGTACTCAGGAATAATACAGACCAAACAGAATATCACTCCCACCTTCCCTCGTTAAACAAAAGAAAAATGGATTTTGGGTTCTGGAGATAGATAAGGATGTTAGATATCAAGGGGAGTTGACATTTCATTTCTGTCTTTAAAACTGAGGGAGTTATGGAGGTTTTAGTGAGAGGTGTTTTTCAGAAATAAAGACACAAATTTGGACAAGAACTTCAGTTTAAAACCAGAAAATATGGATGATTCTTTTACTGAAGACTAGAGCATGCAGACTAGACAACCAGGTCGGGACGAAGTAAGCTCTGAGAATGATTCATGACTTCAGTAACAGATTTCCAGTGCCTTCACCAGCGGAACCAGTCCAAACACTCAAAGTGGGATTAATGGAAAAGAGTTATACAAATAAAAATGACTATGAAAATGACACTTTAGCAAATAGACATGGTAGATAGCACTAAAGATTTTGACACTGTTCCTGGTTATGAAATTAAGGATAGTTCAGGAATTTAGGTAGGGACAAGATAATGCAAGGTATACAATAGTTCTTTAGCATCCTATTAACACTCACAGTCCACTGAGATTTAAGATTTGTGGCCCGTCAAGATTCTGGTCAATGGATCGGCCTATCAGGGAAGGATGGCACATCAGGCGCGGGACAGGATCAGCTAGGCCAGTCGCCGGAACTGCACAGGATCTGCCCTTCTTGTTTCTGGATATTTCAGATCAGCGGGATGGCGAGTTCATCAGGCAAGCATTTATGGTAGCAAGCCGCATAGTTTCAGGATGCTTCCCTGCACCACAGTGCTTCACTGGGTTGTAAGGATGAGTTAAGGATGAGGCCTAGCTGAAAATGGTTCAGCTACTGCTTTGCCTGGTCATTGGCATCTGGATCTGGAAGGATGTTGAAGGCTTGATGTTGAATGCTGGAACAAAGTGCTTCCCTGGAATCAGAAGAGAGAGTGTGTATGTGTTGTCAGATGTCTCTATTTATCCTATCAAATGACATCACAAAAATGGGTGTACGGGCCGGCTTAACTAAACTTGCCCCTGTGAACTGGGATTGGATCAGAGCCTCATCCCTGCCCTGCATCCGAGTGATTGGATCAAAACTAGATGATGTCATGTTTATGGTTTGGTGTTTACAATCCTTAGAATCCTCCCCTAGCCACTATTATCAAAATCAATTTTTGTCCTAAATACATATTTATATACTTGTAACCTCTATGAAAATCCCATAAAAGGATTACATATTTTATGGAGTATGTGAGACCTTCTTTCGCCTTTTTGCAGCATTTTGTCCATTTCGCCCTGAAAACATTTTCCAAACCTTTTCCAAATGTCCACAAATATGCATGTTTACCATAGGAATGTGTGTGCAATGTTTAACAATTCTAGCATAAATACAGGTCCCATAAAACCACATAGATGGCCATTCCTGTTCAGAATCTGCTACACAGTTCCACCACATTTTTAAATGTAGGGCCAAAAATTAAATTAACAACTCTGCCCTTTTTTCACCACTTCTGATAGCGAGTTATAAGTCTCCAAAAAATGTTCATTACATATTCTTGGCAGCAAATGGTCCGCCTTTTGTCTGTCTCTGGACGCAAGGTGCAGCGCCCACCTTTGGGATTTCCTTCTGCAAGCCTAGTTTATGACCTTTTCACATGTCCATTTCCTGGCCTGGAGAATTTGCCATTGTTCAATCCTTGGCTGCAGACACAAGTCTAGCCTACCCCACAATTATTATGTGTCAGTGAGCATCTGATGAGAGGGATGCCCTCCCCTTGGGTGGCAACCTGTTTTTCAACCTCTTGCAGGCCCAGCCAGCCCAAAACAAACTTGTTGCATCAGATGACATAGATAAATTATATTCTTAGATTTAAACCTGTGGGATCAAAACAACTGAGATCTGTGTTCCTTTCAGCAACAATCCTTTTATATTTGCTAATCTTGCAGATCTTTAGTTTTAGACAACTTTACAGTTTAATCAGGAGAGCCCATTTGACAGGGGCTGTCACTCACAGGTAGCCCAGTGTGGCTGCACAAAGGTTTTTGACAGGTGCTGTCATTCACAGGCAATCCAGTTTTGCTGAGAAAATGTTTTGCTCTTAACATTTCAAGCCCTTGTGCATTCACAGTGCTTTATTAGATTAACTGAATTTTAGCGCCAAGCAAGAGTTTGAGTGTCGGAAAGTGTTATGTACAGGCATTTTGAAGTTTCAGCAGCAAAGTAAATGTCATTTACAGGCAAATTTTGGAGTTTCACTTGCACAGTGCTGCTGCTCCCACTGCACTCTAGGTTTAGTTTTCATGGAGCCCACTGGCACTTTTTCTGCACCGTGTGCTCTGCTCCACCACACGTGCACCATGGGTGGCAGGTAGTCCAGCGATCTTTTTGTGTGTTGAAAAACGGGGTTTTGGAGGTTTTGGCGCGCAGAAGGGTTTTGCCGCCATTTTACTGTTTCTCGCACCATAGATAGCAGGGTGAGGCCACATAGTATAGAAAAGGGGGTCAATGCATCCCACATAGTATACACAAGTATTGTAGGAAGTAAATCAGTCTTGTTATAATCTATTGTTGCTCTTGAAAGTGTTTTTGTGTGTCTCCTTGTCAACACCAGCAGTCAGAGTGCCATCCTTGGCTAAGGTTTTAGTGTATTTATCCATATTGCCCTGTTTTTGCATTCCTTCCACCCTTCACGAAACCACCAGACATTCAGGAAAATAAGCTATTTTCTTGTGCACACTCTTTTCCAAGGGCACAGCAGCACTGATGCAAGTCAATAAGGGGCTGGCCTCTGGGTTGTGTACCCCTATTTAGCAGCACTGAGGCAATACCACAGATATCAAAAAATCAATGCATAGCATCAACTCCCTGTCGTTGGTAGGTCTGAGTAAATATGTGGAGTGTTTGCCTGCACAGCTGCATGGAGCAACAGGGACGGGGTCCCACTGCAGCCCCCAGGCTATCACCACGTCACTTAATTTAGAGCTCTCAGACTTAGAAGCCTGCAACAAAAGCAGGCCACTCCAAGGTCACATCTCCCAACCTTCCTGCAAGTCTGCTGCAGGTCGAGTACTCCGGGAGCAGTCCAAATGTCTATCCCCATACCAGAAACATCTCCTTGGGTAGGGCAGGAGGCACAATCAGAAGCAAACCCACCTAAAGATTCGTCCCTAGAGCTCACTGTCAGGAATCAATTAGGATGGGGGACCGTATCCTGCTGCTGCTGCACCGGGAGGGTCAATGGAGATTGCAGTGTCCAGGTGGTGGGCCAAGTCCAGAAGTGTTCACCTCCAGGCTGTGGGTGAACAGTGCACGGGCGGGGAGAGACGCAAAGCTCCAAGCAGTGCAAGCGACCACCGGGGCAGGTGCTCACCGACAGGAAAGGGGATCTCCTGATGCGGGATTGCCTCCTGTACAGGCAGATAGTGTCTGCTGCAGTTTAACAGTGCTCTGAACAGATTAGTCTGAAAGCATCTGCCTGCGGATGCGGAAGTAGCCATTCAATTAGCCATCTTGTTAGACAGCTCCACAGGAACCTCTCTGCAAGTTTCTTTTGAGCATCGGCAAAAAGGATCTAGAACAAATCCGCTTAAATCACAACACGGTCACACTCATTAAGGTCAAGTCTTAATTCAGTAATAAGGGGCCAACTGTGTCGTTCGTTCCTTTTCGCACCAAAATGCATATTTGGTGATAGAGCACAATGCATGCTGAAATAAAACACAACAGCCACAAAATGCAAAGGCATGCGAATAAGAATAAGCTGGGTAGCGCTGTTTAATATATTTGTGATATTCTTAAATTGTTCAGGTGTGGAATTTTCCATTTAAGGGTTGCTGGCAAATATGTTGTCATGTCCAAATCTTACACGAGATTAAACTGATAAGTGGGCCTTTGGCTGCTGCTATGTTCCTTGACATTCGAGAAGCTAATGTTCCCCCGCTGGCTGCAGGAAGGCTTCCGAGCATCTGTCCTGTCAGGTGTCATTTATTTGAGGTGAGACCCGCATTCAGAAGGATGCGTCCTCTCCAAACACTGACAGGCCGGCACTTTAGAAGAGTGAGGGCTTGCAGTATGTCCGGCGTCAATCAGCGTTGAATCAATCAAAGGCGTAGCCTCCTGGTCATGCCTGCCACGCGCGACCGCGGCCACAAAGGAGGGGGCACACCCCTTTATTCGCAATGCACGACTCACACCCCCTGCAAGCGGAGAGGGGCTGGAACTCTGCACGAGCAATGGCTTCATAGAAAGGTAAACAACATTCTGATATCACCTTGGGAGCATAAAGGGGAGAGAGAGGCGCTGTGGAGAACTCTGTCCTGTTGTCTCCCAGAACAGTACACGGATGTAATGCAGCCTGCACTGGTTTGAGTGATTGGCTGGGCCGGCCCACGGCTGTGCTCTTGCAGCTCCTGGAATGATAGTGCTAAACGTCGAACAGTAAAACCGCCACGTCTCCATCTATGCGTCTTGCACATTCTGAATTTCTAAAAGGAGTAACCCCCGTTTGTGTCTTAGACGTCACACAGAATGGCAGCTTGTTATTTTGACATCGCATTTTTAAGCTTCATAGTGACAGAGATGTGAGCAAAATGAAGCAATGGGACAGTGGTGTCTGTCACTGAAAATATCAAATGTGTCAATATACACATTCGAAACAAGTGTCCGTTTGAAAAACAGAAATAAACTGCAAAAACTGCATTAAAGTCACGTCTTGCATGTGTTATTGTATAATAAGCTTAATTTAAAACTAGGGCAAATTTCCTGAATTGTCGTTAAAACTTTTAGCACTTTAAGACTGCCCAAGAGAAGACATATCACATTCAACAGATTCACGCGAAAAGGAATTGTTTTCTTTAAATGCAGCTCTCATCTAGAAATGTGGGCGGCTTTCAAACCATAATGGGCCTGGTTCACCAAGCATTTTTTTAAAGAGATGTTCTTATTGAACAACACTTTTGTAAGATTCCTGCTTCCCGGAGTGTTGTGGTCTTTTACATAAAACAGCGATTCCAGACCTGCATTTCAGACCTGTTCCTTCAGCCAATGAAGTTTAAAATGCTGTTTTTTCTTCCGTTTCAGAAATAACGGCCCTGCGGACATTTGACCAATCACTTTGCTCTAGGCCATCTGATGATGAAGTCTGTGGGACCTTGGAAGCTTACACATTGTTCCATCTCTGCACAGCACCTTTGGTAGGTATGAAACAATGCACCAGGTGTCCATTTTCTAGAAAATGACTGCTGTTTGGTTAATGGAGGGTTGCAGCCTAAAGAATGTCCGTGTATGTGGAAAAGGCATCATGTCAATGGACGGACACACATACAGACCTCACAGTACCGCGCTACTGTGAAAAGATGCCAGCCCAAATGCCGGATACCCACACTCTGTACAGCGCTACGCTGCTCTCGAGCTAGGTCCGTGCTTTAAACAATAAAATAAAAATACAATAAAAAAGGTACTCTTTTTGAGGGGCATTTGTTTTTTATAGAGCCAAAAAGTATTGTACTGGAACTATGGAACAGTGACCATGCGAGTGTAGGCAATTTCTTTTTTTTTTCTTGTTCTAAACTTTGTTAATAGAAATGACTTTTATAATGAGCCTTTTAGTCCTAAGTCCACAGTGTTTTTTATTTGTGAAATGTATTTTTGTTAGAAACAAAAGACAAACAATAAGGGGTTATCTTGTGAGGTGTTTACAGACTGTGCCGTTATTCACAGTACGTTTTCTAATGTGGTTTTGCTATTATAAAACTCTTCTGTGAATTAGGCCATGTGCTCTCCAAGGTCAAATCCAGCCTAAACTTCAGATTTCTTTTTTATTAATGTGCTTAGAAATAGTCTTCAGAATTGCAGGTGGTGCCAGTGTGGCATTTGATAGGAAGATGTGACACCTCATCTTAAATCCCGCTCCGGCGTTGCTTTAGTTGACAGAACTGTCAGGGAGTGCGACGGATAAGGCTGGCTGCCCTCTCCAAGCTGACTGATCATACATGATGTCTTGCCAAGGCATAACCTGGTTACAGCAGAGCCAAGGCGACATCACATCAACTCAATTTCACATCCTGTAGATGCTGGTGCCTATCACCCCTCCGCACTGCGAACGTCTGTGACACACAAATGGTATTTTCAGTCTCATATGCCTCTCTTTCACCCTTTGTCTGTCACTCTGAGGTAAATCAGGAGTAAATTTAAAGGACCATTAGCTTGCGCACTCTTTGTCAGATGAAGCATAGCCGCTAATCGTACAGTTCCAGCCATTTGCATAACCTTGTGCTTGGGAGGATCTGTCAGGAAGGACAGCGACGCGCGCTGTTAGCCCGGTGTCGATTCGGTGGTAGAGAGCGGTCTGTTGCTTTAAATCGTGGAGAGTTCACATCTATAATGATATTCAAATAATGTATTCACTTCAGGAGTAAGTGCTTGGCATACACTCCTTACAGCTGGTTTCTTGAGATAATTGATTTTTATATAGTTTAAAGATGGGAAAAGGAAACACATGACAACGACAGCAGGATTTGAGGCAATTCTGAATGCCCTATCAGCTTAATTATAGCGCCAGCTTAGGCTGACATGGGATTTTTCTCCTGAGTGAATTAAAAAAACACCCAGGCAACCTGAAATGTAACAATGATGGATTTCTTATTTGTGTCTTACCTTAGCTTAGGGCACTTTTGCAAGCCCACTTGCATTTTCTTCGCAACGCGCATCTGATGTGACATGCTAGGACATTCTGCGCGACGCAGATAACTCAAAAGAACAACAACAGCGTGAATGAGATGCATTAGTAACTGAATGTCAACAGGGAGGATATGCAAGTTCCCAGAACTTCTTGTTTAATTTATAGGAACAGTTATGTATTCCCGAGCACAGGATTTCATAGCGCTAATCGTATTCAGGAAATTAGATGTTCCCACTTCAGGTGCGACTATTAATATGCAAGAGAAAATCATTAAACACTTGTAGCACTCAACTGTGAATACTGTATGGCGACCAGGTATCTATGGTGATAAAACCAGTCTTTAATCCTGCTCAATGGGCCCGACAGAATGTTAGAGGGACTCCCGCCTCTGGCTCCTTGAAATTCATGGCCATCTGGCAGCTGTTTGCTGGACTACGCACAGTGAGTGCGCACCGTCGTCTCGGCCATGCTCCTAGTGGGCAGATAACTCCTTCTCACATACAATTCTCCAGATAATTTGAGCACTAATTGCTCTTTAATTAAGGAGTTGCATAATTATCGGCGCGATCCCTTTACACACACAGTAGAAATGCCTGGCACAAAGGCAGGACCATTTTAAAACCTACTTTCTACTATTGCTGCTGCCCCCGCATTCATGGTTAATGAATACACACACATGGTACACACACACACACACACACAAACATCAAGCGCATGCAATACACCAGCCAGCCAGTTCTCAGGTGTATGATGCTCTCTTTCAACACGTCTCACAATTAACACACACACCATTAACACACACACACAGACACACTTAAGAGTAGTTTAAAAAGTGAACAAACATTTTTTCCCGCTACAAATTAAGCTGTAAAAATAGGGTTAGTTAATTGTCTTAACAATAAATATGACGGTTTTACTGATGCACGTGTGACAGTGGTCCAGTAATGAATGTCGGTTTCTAAAACATCAATCAGCCCACATGTATAGTACACCAGAAGGTATGCGAACAGATTGGAATACAAGTGAATTCTAAACCTCCTTGTCCAATTTTGTGTGGATGGAACTACAGGCTTATCTCTGAAAGGTTGGGGATCGTTGGTTAGTTGCAACACAGTGAAAATATAATTGTTACCCAATAACAAAAGGGACTATCCATTCAAGGTTGTATACCAATATCGACTTTATTATTATCACAGCAGACAGTTCTAGTACCCTACAACATTCTACCGACCCTCTAAAGGAATGCAGAGAACAGTTCAAAAGAAGGAACAGGGATGGACTCTGTATATTGACAGGAGGGTCGTCAGTATATTACATGATCACAACAGTTCAAGGATACTTGGTTTCAGCACAAAGGAAGCAATGGGTCATAAAATGTCACTAGGGGCCTTCAGAGAAGAACCATGGGGTCAGCACCACAATGTACTTTGTGCTGTGGATGTTCTTGGTGCTCAACAGTGTAAAGTCAGTTTCAGGGCGCTTTGCAGGTTCTGCAACAGAGTTCAAGATGGCAGACAGCTGTGGGTATCAGACGGCAGGCAGTTCGCCGAGCGAGGTTGGACGGATGGCTGCAGGCTGGCCTACACAGAGGCTCTGGGTCAGGAATCATTGTCTAGGTGCTGGTCGGCAGTTCTGAAGCACTGGTCGAGGAGTCTCAGACGGTGTTAGCGACTGCAGCATAACAACAGGCCGCAGTGCAGTCTGCTTCAGCGCGAGGGGTTCGACTGGCATTCGAAAATGTCCTGTAAATTGGACATCGGTAGATGCTTGTCAATGCATTTCTCCTTGGTTTGGTTCAGAGACTTTCTAGCATTTCCCACCAAGGATGCTTGCTGCATGGCACGCTGTGTGCTGGCTGGGTACTGGTCTGGAGCTGCTGGGATGGTCCTCTGAATTTGGTATCACCCTCGTTTACCTGGGAGATGTTTAGGGGACGGATCTTGCTTCCCCCTTGAAGGTCCAGGCCTTCCTTCACTGGCGGGAGATGTAAGGCAGACTGTACCTTCAGCCAGGGTCCAATGATGAGTTCTTCCTTCTGGTTCTGGTGATGCCTACAGATGATCTGCCAAAAGTGGGGCTCTGCCCTCTTTTAAAGCTAAATGGACCACAAGCATTGGTGCAGAATAAGCCTACCTTAATGAACCAATCCTGGGTCCCCACCAACAATCTTCTCTATGCGTGATATTATAACCAGAGTGCTTTGCAACAGAAAAGGTAATGGGGTGAAAACCTGTAATAATAAGTCCCACCTATCTTCCTGTCTGTTGTGGATCAAAGGGTCCCTCTGGTTAATAGAGCTCTAGGTTCATGATTAAAGCAGCAGGTCTCCCTTAAAGCTGTGGCGAGACCACACTTTCTGGCTCCGTCAAACCACATACTCGTACCTTCTGAATGGCGTCCCCACCCCCCTGTGGGGATGACTGCTGTAAATACACAGTCCCAAAAATGTCATTTCACTGTCAATCATTAATGAGGGCGGAAGCTGCCTTCAGGTTGACACAATTGCATATGATAGGTTACTGGGGTTTCCTGTCTCCTTTGTTAGCCAATGTAGACAGGCCTCATGTGAGCCTGTTTGAATTACTTTCTGATTAATATGTGAAGCTGCCACCAGATGCAGGGCCCAACAAAAGGACACAGTGGATACATGTATTCTTTGTTAGTTAATTAGGCTGGCCATGGCAGGGAAAGTTTGCTCCCCGCCCCTTTCTGGAGATGCGTATACTCTTCCTGTCAGAGCCCAACTAAATAGGACAGAGGTGACTGCGCCTGTAGGCTGTGTCCACCCAGAGTACACATGTCTAAACGCATGTCATGTGGCGAGCATACTAAAATGCACCACACATTTTCCAGAGGTTGATCTACCATCATTCAATTTCATTTAAAAAAATGTAAAAAACCCAGGCGAGTGCACACCCACCGTGCGGATGGTCGAATTCCTCACAACATGACACACAGTGGTGGTGAGAGATCTACGAGTGACCTGGTGGGTCCATGTTCAACTGATGCCAAGCAAGATTCCATGCTTCATCATCCTCAGCAGCCACCACCTGCTGTGCTGTTTCGCAGGCTTTGGACCAGGAGGAAATAAACAAGGAAAACGGCTTTGTACTTTCTAGATCTTGTTAAAGATATAATGATCTCTGCCAGCCTATTGAAGGTACAGGTTCAGAGGGAGGCATACTGCTCCGTCAGGCACAATCTGTGCATTTTGCTTAAAGCTCACTTCCACCATCGGCCATTTTTTAGGAGCCAGTGGTGCTGTCTAAGCAGGGGAGAGGTTTGTGAAATAAGATTTTAAAATTGTGTTTTGTTTTCCTGCTGCTTGATACATTAACTTGTTTTCCACTTCAGTGCTGCACTACACTCTCAGTGTGTTATTTAGATATTTGCTTTCGGCACTCTCTCTTTTGTATTAATAATCTGAATAAGAAGTAACTTCCCATTAAATAATGGCTGGACAGATTCTGCAGACATTTCTTTATCTCCATAGTGGAGACCCTGCTGCTTAATGTGACCAATTTATATTGGCAGCCAATAGCCGAGCACATGCTAGTCCTTCCTTTATCTCCATGGAGCAGCAGGCATTATGCAATGGCCAGCAGAGACATTGAAGCTGGTGAGAAATGTGCTGAATATTGCTTTAAAAGGCTCTTTTAAAGACTGTGTGTTTCCTGCTGCCTGTTACAGTGATTGCTTTCAAGTTTTGGCTGCTAGTGTAACTTTGTGTATTGGGGAAAGATTTTGATTAGTTGCATAACGATTTTAAGTACATGTTGTTCTATGATGCTTCTGTAGTTGAGGGCATTATGTGTTAAATAGGTGGAACTGTGTAGTCTGGTGCAATGAATACATGGCCGAACAGAAACAATTTTCCAACATTGTCCCACATATATCCTCTTCAAAATCTAATGGCAAAGTTAAAGAGGGTGGTGTAGTACTCAAAGATGAAGCTTGTACCTCCCAGAGAAAGGTGCAAAATGGCTTGAGAGTAAATAGGATCAGCCATTTTGTCAAGGCCAATGATACTGTGTATGCTCGAGTTAAAGGCGTAGAATTCTGCCTGTAAGAGCTGCTTTAGTGTATTTACTCTGCCTAGTGTATTGATATTTATTCCACCTGTGCACAGCATGGATAGGTATTTTTATTATTTTATAAAGTTGCTAAATGTTGCTTTACATGGCTTGTTTGATTCCAAACAACCGGTAGCATCATGTTTTTACACTTCTCTGCTGTCAATGGAAATGTCTAAATTGGGAAGCGATTTGTTGACAAATGATTTGAATGCATTTGTTTCCATCCTGCTTGTACAGTCAAGTTTCACATGTGGTTAATAGGTGGTGCTGTGCAATCTGTCACAAGTAATACATGGCTAAAAACGGGCAGATATTTTTTATTCCCACAAAAAAAATGATGCAACATTGGCACCCCTCGATCCCATGAGATAGAGATGCCCAATACTAAGAAGAAGCTGGCAAACAGCAATACAACTTCTGACTACATAGGATCAACCATTTGGAAAAAAAAGCCTTGCCTGCTGTGTGAGTTGGGGAAATATTACAGAATGCTGACTATAAGAGCTTCTTTATTTTACCATGTATAGTGTATTTATATGTAACCTCCCATGTCGTGCTTTTATATGTATTTTTGTTCTTTTGTGAAGTTCCTGCTTGTAAAGGGCACAGGTTTTGTTTTCACCTGTGTGCTGCTAGAGGAACTGTCTTCATTTCATTTGGGCAGTGGCATAACAGTGAGGGGCTACCACACATACACAATGCATATGATTGGCATGCTGCTGAAGGGGCACACTGAGCATTGCACTAGGTCAAGACGCAAGAAAATGATTGAATCAAACCTTACATCTATTTAATCTCATCTAGAAACAAGGGTTCAGCAGCTAGTCCCCAAAGGTAACAGCTACTATGGTGTGTGGCCTGTACTATGATGATTATGCACATGCCATTAAAAGAAGCTGCTTTTGGTGACTTGGGCAGCTCCTGAAAGGGCACTGGCATTGTGTCATGGTTTATTGAGAGGCCACCCTCAACACAGGGAGTTCCTTCCCTCCCCACTCAAGGTGTCATGCAACAAACTGATGGATTATTCTTTCTTTTAGCCCCATCTCCAATTCATCCAATACCCCTTGGATCCCTCCACCTGAGCTACCAATGAGCCAGGAACTAGGCTGGTGTTCAGGAAATATGTTTAAGTTTATTTTGGATTAAATGTTATGAAACTCGCAGTGAAATATCAAACACCACTTTATCCGTGGCAAAACATGATAAACATCTCTGAACATAAATAAATCACAAAAGTGAGTTGAAAATAAACACAAATCAAAATTCTTTACTTTCTACAAAATTAATTTCAACAAACAATTATGCGCTGATTAGTGAACACATTTAGAAATGGAGTGCTGCTTTGATATTCCTGCATGCTTAAAAAGCTAGTAGTAGGGTTTCACGATTGGTACAAATACATATGCCAATTATGATTTCACCCACACTTTTGGTTTAAAATAAACACAGGGTGATTTGGCGGTTTCTTTTTCAGACACCCCTCTACTTTGGTCTGTGTTGGGGAAGTCGTACAACAAGATTGGATTGATTTAAGAACAGACACCCCTCTTCCTAAAAGAAGTCAGGGTCAACAGGACCAAAAAGGATTACCCAATTAAATTATAGGCTATAGTTTTTCAGCGCACAGTGGGAAATGAGCTTTGTTAATTTCATATTTTAACAAGAATCACTGTGTAGTTTTCCACCAAATGGGGAATTAATAAAATTTATCTTTTTAGTTAAATAGGCTAATGATCTACACAGTTTTGCCCCAACCCCCACCCTGCCTGCTGTAAAGGGAAAGGATTTAAGGCAAGCAGAGTTCCCCACCTTTTGGTTTCCCAGGGCTCAGTTCTACTTACTTAGAAAAGGCCTCTGTTTAAAGTTCAGGACAGCCAGCTGCATGTCAGGCCCCTCTAGAAAGATAGGGCATGGATCTGGTCACTCCATTCTCAAGGAGGGCCCCCCAATCTTCACCATAGGACCCAGTCAGCATTTAGGCCTTCCTAGCAATAGATATCTCCACCCAGATGCACTCTGGTGTTCCCTTGCTGCTGTTAGAGGGTAAGTTGCAGCAGCACACTTTTCATGGTAAATTTCAGAAGCTCCGTCCCTTCCTCCTTGTGCAGGCCCCCTTATTTAGTGCAGCCACCCGACAAACTGGCCTGCTGCCTGCTCCAAAGGCAATACAGACTCCCTGCCCTGTCCAAGAATGGAGCCCACATCTAAGACCACCTCCCTGCGGCCTCTAACAACACAGCCAAACTCTTCAAGATCTGCAAGGAGCTGGTCAATCCTGCTGCTGTTTCCACCTCTCTTTCTCCCTCCCAGGCCCCCTGAATGGCTCTGGCTTCTCACTTCACCACTAAAACACAGGACATCCTGTCCCCTCTCTCTCTCATCCTCTCTTTCCTCTTTCTTTCCCTCTACCTCTCTTGGCCCCCTTCTGGCTGCCTCTCCCTCTCCTCCTCTTTTCTCCTTTTTCTCTGCAATCACCCCTGACGATGTTTCTAGAAAAGTCCAATCTATGAAAGTGTTGTCCCAGCAGTTGCTCCCGTGCTCCTCCAGAACCATCAATAACCACATCGATACCCTTGCTCCAGCTTTGTCTTATTTCTGCAATACCCTCTTTTGCCATTGGAACTTTCCCCTCGTCCTAAAGCACTCCATTGTGCAACCCCTCCCGAAGAAGCCTTCCACTGGTCCTTTCTGTCCGGCTAAATACTGTCCAATCTCTATCACTCCTTTCATGGGCAAAATCCTGGAAAAGGTGGCCATCACCTAGTTTACTCTCCACACTGAATATGTTGGCTGTCTACACGACCATCGGTCTGGCTTCAGAGCACACTTGTGAAGATCTGCTCACTAATCTCGACTCTAGACTTCCTTCTGTCATCATCCTTCTTTATCTTTCCTCTGCTTTCGACACGGTCATTCACACCATACTGATCAATCGTCTGTCATGATGCCTGCCCCCGGGCATCCGGATCAAGCCCATCAGCCCCGGGAGCAGGCATCCAGATATTTAATAAAACCCCAGCAGCCCCGGCTGGGGGCTGTCTGGGTTCAGTCCTGGCACCAGGCTCATAATAGAAATCAGTCCTGGCGCCACAGGTGCCAGGCTCATAGTCTTTACCTACCTCATGCAGACCATGCTGCAAATTAATCCAAAGGTTTATAGTCATTTTTTCGAATGCAAAAATGTCGAAAGTCATTTTTTAGAAAAAAGAATGTCGAAAAAATAAATGTCGAATTTCTTTTTTAATACGTTTTTTATTCGAAATGGGGGGTTCCCCTCCCAACCCCCCCCTTTTTTTTTTTTTTTACCCATTTTTTTTTACTCCCGGACGCCAAAATAAATATATAATTAAAAAAAACAGAATTCGACATTTTTTTTTTGACATTTTTTTTTCGAAAAAATTGTCATTCGACATTTTTTTTTCGAAAAAATGACTGACCACCGAATCCAAGCCAACGTGAGGCATGGATGGGACTATTTTACTACAGGGACTATTTTCTACTCGGGTGTGGTTCTAGGGACTTCTTAGCCCCAGGAGCTGGCATCCAGATATATAATAAAACCCAGCTGGGGGCTGTCTGGGTTCAGTCCTGGTGCCTTAGGCGCCAGGCTCATAATAGAAATCAGTCCTGGCGCCATAGACGCCAGGCTCATAGTCTTTACCTACCTCATGCAGACCAGGCTGCAAATGAATCCAAGCCAACGTGAGGCCTGGATGGGACTATTTTACTACAGGGACTATTTTTTACTCTGGTGTGGTTCTAGGGACTTCTTACCTGGAACTATTTTGGAGGCTATTTAAACCACGCCCGAACAGCAGCACATGCTTCGCGTTATTCTGCATCCAGCAGCGTAACGCTCACCGTGCCTGTAGTCAGCATCCAGTCTTCAGCCACGCCCGTCTCAAATCCAGAGCTCCTGGCAATAGAAGAAAGAAGAAGGAAAGGTTAGAAAAGAGATATTATTTCAATCCTTACCTGAATTCCAGATCCATCACGTCTTTGAACTTGAAAAGGACATTATTCTACACGCGTCGCATCACCAGCTGCAGCGCCGCGCCATACTCACCAATCCTCACAGCATTTTTCGATCCGGCGCAGCCTCCATCATTTTCTCCGCCGAATTTCACCATCTAGGGGACAAAAGAAACATAAGGTGAGCCGAAAAAGCCAACAAATACAACCTCTCCACCATAGACTTACCTGATTAACAACCGAAGGCATTATTCTGTAACAACCCACAACTTCTTATGCCGCACCTGTAAGGAGAGAGAAACCAGCAATTTAGACACACACATCTTTTGCCGGACAGTATTGGGTAATACTTACCTGAACACCATCAGCAGCCACAAGACAATCTTCCCTTGGACCCAGCTCCAACACAAGAAAGGAATGTACAAGAGTGAACATCGGACATATTGAACTCTTTGAACTTTATGCTTACGGGTTCTCGGCTGGAACCTCGGAGTCAATATTCATCCGGAACTCTTCCAATGCCTTCAAACCAGTGTAGTAACTGGTATCTACGCGCCCATGCATTCCACGCAGGATGGAGAGCTCATCATTTACAAACATAAGGTGAGCTTACTGAAAGTGAATCGGTGGTAATTAGTGGGGAGAACAGTGGGGTGCCATTACTAGAATCCACGGGTGGCTAAATCCCTTTCTCCACTTGCAGGAGAATGCTTCTACGGGTCAAGCAGACGAGGGTAGGTGGTCCAGTCCAGTCTGTCATCTCTGCACTACGCTTCATGTTGGAGGAGGTCGCAGCTGTCCGGGTCCGATCGACACCCCTGTGGGAGCCAGGCGAGCGTAACAGAACGCGAAGCCTATCTACAAATCCCCACCCGGGCGTTATGGAAACCTCTGAAACAGACCAACTAGCCCAATTAGTAGGGGAACTTAGGGCAGAAGTGCACTCTGCACGCCAAGAGACTAATACCCTCAGGAGAGAACTGATTGTGTCAAAGGAACGCACAGATGATCTTGCTAGACAACTGCTGCAAAATCAAGCTGGGCAAACACTCCTACCTGGACTTGGGGGAAACCCAGCTCCTGTTTCTTCGAGCAATCCTGTGCAAGTAATCCTACCAGGGGCTATTCCTTTAGCTCCACCCGAACGCTTTGCTGGGGACCCAAAAAGGTTTGCAGTGTTTATGAATCAATGCCACTTGCACTTTTTATGCAGACCTGGAGCTTTTCCAAATGACCAAGCCAAAGTAGCCTTTGTACTATCATATCTTAGTGGCAGCGCAGCTGACTGGTCAATTCCACTAGACAACCAGGATGACCCTCTTCTTCGGGATTTTCAGGGTTTTCAAAGAAGCATGGAAACATGGAAAGAATGTTCGCCAGACATTCACAGGGACAGGCCCTGGATAACAAACTTTTATCCCTACGACAGGGTAATCAGGATCTGCTAACCTATATCGCAACCTTCAATAGGTTGGTGGTGGAAACCGGATGGCCTGAGGAGAAACTAATTACATTATTTAATCGTGGGCTTCGGGGAGAACTCAAAGATGTTTTGGCTCAAGTTGTGAACCCACCTCAGGATTGCGCAGAATATATAGACTTAGTGGTCCAGTTAGACCACAGACTTCAGAATAGAAAGGCTGATCGAGCTAAGTTCGAGAGTCGGGTATGGGTTAAACCCAAAGTGACCCCCAAAGGAACAGATGCATCAGAACCCATGCAGATCGGGGGGGTTACAGGACCCTTAACTCAAAAGGAAAGAGAAAAGAGACGGTAGATGCAATTGTGTCTGTACTGTGGAACCGCAGGACATTTTCTACCGGATTGCCCTATAAAACCACCCAAGAAAGTAGTAGGAGTTGCTGACAAAAGTCAAATAGAGCCTGATTCGGGAAACGACCATGCCCGACAAGCGTAGAGGTCCACTTGCTGAGCTTAAAGAAGGACACTCAGACCTCCCACCTAATTATACCAATGGTCCTAATTGATCCAAGGCAGCCATCACGTATGCATGCAGTAAGGGCATACATTGATAGCGGGGCCGTAGGAAACTACATGGACCACGAATTGGCCTCAAGGATGAATCTACCCCTTTGCAAAAAGACCGCTTCGGATGTCATCACCACAGTCGATGGAACTGAAATTGCCTCTAGGCCTGTAACTCATTCCACTACTGAGCTGACAATGTTGGGTCAAGATGGGCATCGAGAAACTATTGTGTTTGATTTAATCAAGTCCCCATAATTCCAAATAATTCTGGGAATGCCATGGTTGGAAACACATAATCCTTGTATTGATTGGTGAGAGAAGAGAGTGACCTTCCCAGATTGTGCACACACCTGTTACCCAGATAAAACCTTGAACAAAGCCTGGCCACCGTTACAAATCCAGTTGTGCAGTTACCTCAGGAATATCAAGAATTTCAGGATGTTTTTCTAAAAGAACAGGCAAATACCTTACCATCTCACAGATCATATGATTGTCAAATCGACCTAGTACCCGGTGCACAACCTCCATGCAGTAGAATCTACCCCCTTACGGAAACCGAAAATCTTCACTTATGACAATATCTGGACCAATACCTTGCTAATGGCTTCATTCGTCCATCCAAATCTCCTGCATCCTCAGCTCTATTCTTCGTGCCTAAAAAGGAAGGTGACCTTAGAACGTGCATAGACTACTGCGCATTAAATCAGATTACGGATATCCATTGCCTCTGATCCCAGAATTACTAGACCAAGTAAAGGATGCTTGTATCTACACTAAGTTAGACCTCCGAGGGGCATATCATCTGGTACGTGTAAAGAAAGGCGATGAATGGAAGACTGCCTTTCGCACCAAGTACGGGTTATTCGAACACCAGGTGATGCCCTTTGGGTTGTGCAATGCACCAGCAGCCTTCCAGTATTTTATGATTGATGTCCTTCGTGAACTCATTGACGTCTGTGTTGTCGTATACATAGATGATATTCTAGTGTACTCCTCCTCAGAATCAGACCATGTGAAGCACGTTTACGCAGTCCTTGAGAAACTACGCCAGCACAAGTTAAACGCAAAATTGGAGAAATGTGTTTTTCATTCTACAGAAGTTAAATTCCTGGGATTTATCTTGACTCCAAAAGGAGTTTGAATGGACTCTCGAAAGGTGGACGCAATCCTCAAGTGGCCATCACCCAGTTCAGTTAAAGGGGTACAAAGCATGCTTGGATTTGCTAATTTCTATCGCAGATTTATTCCTGAATTCTCACATATTGTACACCCCATCACAGCACTTTTGCAAAAAAAACAAACGTTTTTTGTGGACTGAAGAGGCTGAAAGAGCCTTCCAAGAGCTAAAATCCGAAATTCACGTCTGCACCTGTCTTAAAGCATCCACCCCCTGAGCTTCCATACATAGTTGAAACCGATGCATCCAGTTTAGCCATGGGAGCTGTACTGTCCCAGAAGGATCCCGAAACCGGTCAACTTCATCCAGTAGCATTCTGGTCAAGAAAGTTCTCAGCACCCGAATTAAACTATGCGGTTACTGATACAGAGTTATTAGCCATCAAGTCTGCCTTCAAGGCTTGGCGGCATTATCTTCTCGGTGCCAGGCATACCCATCACTGTAATCACTGATCAGAGGAATCTGCAGTATTTGAAAACAGCCAAGGCCCAATCATCGCGTCAACTTCGGTGGGCATTATTCTTTGCCGAATTCCAGGTTGTAAAAATGGCAAAGCAGATGCCCTATCCCGAATAGGGATGGGAGAAGTATATTGAAACCAGGAACCGGTGCCGATAATTTCAGAACAAAGAATTCTTGGCATAACTACTCTACAGACTCTAGAAGACATTCACTTAAAAATCCAACAGCTTTTTGATCCAGCAGCCCTGCAGGACTGGGTAAAGAAAGGACAAGATTATTCAGTCATCAATGACCTGCCTTACTATCAAGGACGTCTATTTCTACCACACAAGGAACTACAAGAACTAGTCATCTCCAATTATCATGACGCCCTTATGGAAGGACACCCAGGTATCCCAAAAACTGAAGCTAAAATGAAAAGACAATTCTGGTGGCCCACCTGGCGAAAGGTCGTAAAGTCATTTGTGATGTCTTGTGGTATCTGTGCCCAAAACAAAAGTCAGAAGAAAAAAACAGCTGGCCTTTTACAACCTTTGGATAATTCCACCTACACCATGGCACACCTTGTCTTTAGACTTCATAATAGATCTACCTCAGTGTAATGGATTTAACACCATTCTAGTTATTGTGGATCTTTTTTCCAAAATGGCCCACTTTATTCATTTAAAAGGATTACCTTCCGCTTTGATTTTGGCCAAGGAATTTCTCGAAAACATTGTTCGAATCCATGGATTTCCTTCCGTATTCGTCTCTGACCGAGGTAGTCAATTCATTTCGCAATTTTGCAAAAAATGCTGTCGATTGGCGCAAATCGACGTAAGGCTATCAACCAGTCACCACCCCCAAACTGATGGTCAGATGGAGAGGATCAACCAGAGTCTTGAACAATACCTACGTCGTATGCTACACCAAACCGAAAGCAATTGGAAAGATATTTTATGGATTTCCGAATACGCATACAATAACTCCGTACATTCAGGAACCGGACAAAGCCCCTTTTATACCATATATGGACATCATCCTCGAACCTCAGAACTCGATTCGCCTCAACACTTAGAAATGCATGCAGTGACTCATCTGCACTCTACTATTACACAAGCCTTTAAGGAAGCAATAGAACACTTAAAACAAGCAAAGGAGAAATACAAGAAAAATGCTGATCGACATAGAAGTGAAACTCCACAATACCAGATTGGAGATCAAGTTTGGCTGGCTACAAAACACATACCTCTAAAGGGAACTCGAACTTTCAATCCTAGATATTTGGGAACTTACACCATTAAGGCCATTATCAACCCGGTGGCCGTCAAATTGGAATTACCCTCTAATATGTGGATTCATCCTGTCTTTCATGTTTCACTTCTAAAACCAGTTCAGCCTGGGACAAGATTAACCAAACCACCTGACCCCATCCTAATAGATGGAGAACCTGAATTCGAGGTAAAGAATATTCTGGACTTTAAGATGGTTAAATTAAGACTTTTTTATTTAATCGACTGGAAGGGTTACGGACCACAAGAAAGATCATGGGAGCCTAGTGACCACGTTCATGCACCTCGGTTGGTGAAGAAATTCCATCGGAACTTCCCAGACAAACCAGGACCAAGGGGAAGAGCAACTTCAGGAGGGGCCTAGGGGCGGAGTGCTGTCATGATGCCTACCCCGGACATCCGGATCAAGCCCATCAGCCCCGGGAGCAGGCATCCAGATATTTAATAAAACCCCAGCTGCCCCGGCTGGGGGCTGTCTGGGTTCAGTCCTGGTGCCTTAGGCGCCAGGCTCATAATAGAAACCAGTCCTGGCGCCATAGGCCTGGATGGGACTATTTTACTACAGGGACTATTTTTTACTCTGGTGTGGTTCTAGGGACTTCTTACCTGGAACTACTTTAGAGGCTATTTAAACCACGCCCGAACAGCAGCACATGCTTCGCATTATTCTGCATCCAGCAGCGTAACGCTCACCGTGCCTGCAGTCAGCATCCAGTCTTCAGCCACGCCCGTCTCGAATCCAGAGCTCCTAGCAATAGAAGAAAGAAGAAGGAAAGGTTAGAAAACAGATATTATTTCAATCCTTACCTGAATTCCGGATCCATCATGTCTTCGAACTTGAAAAGGACATTATTCTACACGCGTCGCATCGCCAGCTGCAGCGCCGCGCCATACTCACCAGTCCTCACAGCATTTTTCGATCCGGCGCAGCCTCCATCATTTACTCCGCCGAATTCCACCATCTAGGGGACAAAAGAAACATAAGGTGAGCCGAAAAAGCCAACAAATACAACCTCTCCACCATAGACTTACCTGATTAACAACCAGAGGCATTATTCTGTAACAAACCGCAACTTCTTACGCCGCACCTGTAAGGAGAGAGAAACCAGCAATTTAAACACACGCATCTTTTGCCAGACAGTATTGGGTAATACAGACTCTTACCTGAACATCATCAGCTGCCACAAGACAATCTTCCCTTGGACCCAGCTCCAACACAAGAAATGAATGTACAAGAGTGAACATCGGACATATTGAACTCTTTGAACTTTATACTTACGGGTTCTCGGCTGGAACCTCAGAGTCAATATTCATCCGGAACTCTTCCAACGCCTTCAAACCAGTGAAGTAACTGGTATCTACGCGCCCCTGCATTCCATGCAGGATGGAGAGCTCATCATTTACAAACATAAGGTGAGCTTACTGAAAGTGAATCGGTGGTAATTAGTGGGGAGAACAGTGGGGTGCCATTACTAGAATCCACGGGTGGCTAAATCCCTTTCTCCACTTGCAGGAGAATACTTCTACGGGTCAAGCAGACGATGTTAGGCGGTCCAGTCCAGTCTGTCATGTCTGCACTACGCTTCATGTTGGAGGAGGTCAGAGCTGTCTGGGTCCGATCGACGCCCCTGTGGGAGCCAGGTGAGCGTAACATCGTCTCCGCGAGAACCTGGGCATCACAGATCTGAACTTGACTTGGCTGACCACCTTCCACCTGGACCGTCCCTCCCAGGTCCAACTTGGGTCCTTTCTCTTCACCACCTCTCTCTCCACATATGGCATTCCCCAGGGATCCAACCCTGGCTCTTCAAGGTCTACTTGGCCCCTTTGGCCCTCCTCATCTCTACCTTCTCCTCTAACTTTCAGTGTAATGCGGATGACACTGAGCTCTCCTTCAGACTCCCCTCAACCTCCTCTCCGCTCTCGGTCATTCATGATTCAGGAGTGGTGTGCCTTCAACGATCTCTCCCTCAATGCCAGTAAGACAAAGATGTTTCTCATTGGGACCCCTGCTCGGGCTTTCCCTCTCACACTCTGGCCGCCCTCCCTGGGCCCACTCCCTGTGCCTTTCTGTGAGGCAAAAAACCTTGGGTTCATCTTCAACTCCACTCTTTCCTTCTCTCTTCACATCACTGACCTTACTAAGAAATCCCACTACCAGCTGAACCTCCTCAGAGGTATTGTTCTTTTTCTCACTTTCCCCCAGAAGCTCACTGTCTCCATAGCCCTGGTTCTCTCTAGTCTGGACTATTGCAACAGCCTCTTTCCTAATCTGCCTTCCTCTACTCTGCGTCCTCTACAACTAATCCAGAACATGACTGCAAGACTTGTCCTTGGCCTCAAGCCCAGGGATCGCATCTCTCCAGCCTTGAAATATCTCCACTGGCTCCCGTTGGCTTCAAGGATCAAATTCAAGACCCCTTGCATTATCCACAAGGCTTTCTGGGGCCGGGGCCCACACCACATCCAACTCCCTCTTCCTAAACACCTACCTTCTTGAGCCCTTCTCTCAGCTACCTCCAACACTCTGAGGGTCAGATGCTTCTCCGGGCAGAGAGTGGGAGCCAGATCTCTCTCCTTTGCAGGTGTCTCCCTCTGGAATGGCCTCCCTGCTCCTCTCAAACTCGGGCAGGACCACCTCAGGATCCGGAAGCAGCACAAGACCTTCCTTTTTGCTTCTGCTTTCTCTCCCTTGCTGACCTAGTTGTCTGCTACACTGAATGATTGCCTGGCTACCCTCTGAACCTCTCGGGCACCAGGCTCCTCCATGACCAGTAGCACCTGGACTGCCTCCTGGCCTACCGTGAACTTAGGGGCTGTATGTAAAACCCTACAGTCCCCTGACTCCTTGCACTTACTCAGAGCCGGTCGACCTGGCTCTACTTACGCAGAGCTTTACCTGCCCTGATTGCACTTCCCCCTTCCCTCTCCCTGGCACTTCTCCTCTCCTCTACTCCCTTCACTTGCATGAATGACACAAGGCCTAGAAAGATTGTTTGTTCTGTCCTCCCTCTGTCTCCCTACCTTGTCTTGTCATGCCTAGAAACACTTGTGTACAGGCACATTATAAATGACTCATCATATCATATCATATAGCTATTTCACACTGTCAGATTTTTCTGTTTTGTCAAGTTATTTAGTGTAGCCCCTCCAACTATGGCTAGTATAATTTCGGACATCCTTCTCTTTGTTCTTGGAGTTCTCTGTGTCGACATCAGCCCCTCACTCTCCAACAGAGGATTTGTGACATTGTATCCCCATCCTTCTTTTCCTGCACTGGAAAAAGTCAAGTTGGCAAATCCGTGAGACCAGCCTGCACTACAAATTAAAATAAATATGCCTAATTTGCTCCCTCTGGGTCCGTCGTTTTTCAAAGAAACAAGCTGGGGGTAGATCTCTGTCTTCTCTTCGGATGGGGCCTCCCTCTGAACAGCCACCCTGCCACCAGGGCGTAGGAGACAAATAAAATCTGGGGGGGACATCTTGGGGACTTTGCTTTATTAATGTATTTATTGTGTTTTAGTCAAAGAACTCGAGTTTTCACAAAATTGAAATTAAAATAGCAGTACGTATTAAATTACAAATATCACTGTATATAACAAGAGAAAAGAAGAAAAGAAAACAGAAGAAAATTAAAGGATGCAGCAGCAAAGAACATGTCTTTGTATGTTACATTTCTGGATTTTTCATCTGACTATGAGCTCATGGTAAGAGAGAGGAAATAACAATTACTTCCAGTGGGCCACAGCTCGGACGCCAGCTCGTTAAGAGGCAGATCACCTGTAAGTGGACTCCTGTCAAATAAAGCAGTTGAAGCCTTTCCTACCAACTGCAAGTTGCTACTTTTTTTGTGTGGGGCAAGGAGACGTGTGTGTCTCTTGGAATGGAAAGATAGGGGTTTCAAAGAAAGAGTACCTCTGAGTAAGCCCTGTTATGGGAGTAGAGGGACCAGGTAAGTGATGTTACTGCTTTGACTGTCCTCCGGGGGTGGGGGGTACAGCAAACAAGGAGGATGAGCGATTGCAAGCCTACCCTCTTATAAACACTCCCCACGTCCGCGGCAGGATGTGTCGGACCCAGGAGATGCCTAGTAGGTGGGGTGCATGTGGACCCAGGGGGTGGCCAGAGAGGCAGCCCGCTATGTGGGCTGCCCCTCTAGCGCCCCTGCGAGGACCGGGCCAGCCTCTCACGATGAGTCTGGTCCCTCTTATTCCATCTCATGATCCTTTGTTATTCTGAATGCAGAGCTGGACTCTGTTCCTTTCTCATTTAACATTTGCTGCAAAGCCTGATCTATTTGATTCTCTCATGGTACTAGGACCGCAGAGCATGGGTCCTCTGCCCTGTTACATTATTCAAAGAGCCCCTCTGGCCTTTCTTGGCCTCTCCCTTTTCTCACTGCTTGCTTGCTTAATACATACCTCCTTGCTTGAACACTCAACCTATTCTCCCTAACACAGCAAAGACAGCTGAAGTCTGTCTTAACTTCTATTTGTTCCGTGTCTTGAATTGGCCTCTTATTTCTGCTTTTCTGTCTGCAGTGGAAAGGCATTTGCCAGTCACTGTTATGATGGTTCTACCTTGCCATAAGAGGGCAACAGCTAGCCAATATTGGAAGAACATGAGCATATTATGCCAGAGGCTGGCAACTGCCTTCCTAATGCCTACACAAGAGACACAACTCTTGCCTTTGTTTCTAACAGTAATTCAGTGGATGAAGAAACGCAAGAACACACATATTGATTATAAAAGAATGGAATGATGTCACACTTGGTTAAGACATTTGATCACGCCAGGAGCTAATTTCCAGCTGCAATTAAGCGATTACCTTTTAGACTTCTGGCTTTAAATAACGTTAGTATCACCTGGAAAGCACAGAGGTTGCTCAACAGGGTTCCTGGAGCACGAGGGGTACCCTACTCGTGGGCATGGATGATTGGAGGGCATTCTTGCCCCGTTTTGGAGCCTGGCCCCTACAGCCATGATGGGGGCAGGGGCCTATTACTTTTGATTGTACGTACCCTTTAAGGGTGGGTAGACATTGCCTCCTGCTTTAGCCCACTAAAAGCTCTACTTTGCAACTTTATCACACATACATGTCAGTTGGCATGTAACTCAATGCTACTAATGTTATCAGCCTCAGAAGTCTGGAATCCTTTGCCACATCAACTAAGGTACAGGCTTGCCACCTGAGACTTACCCATGTCTGAGTCGGCATCTGTCGCCCTGTGGGGAAGACGCACACAGAAAGAGCAGGGCACAGTGTCCTTGTGGGTTTTTCACACTTCTTCCTCGGGGTGGGCACAATTAAATACTCCGCAGAGAAAGTGGCACATGCTGGGCAACATTCTCCCACTTTGACAATGTCGCCCAAAGAGCGAAATTGGCCAATGGAAATACCTCTGTCGACTTATTATTGCACAATCCACACTGATGGGTTTCAACACCTGCTTAACACGAGATGGCAATTAAGGGCATTTGCAAATGCACTCAAGAAGCACAGGACACCCTCTTACCAGCGACATGCCATGCTCACTCATTCTGATCACGAATTGGCATTTATCTGGGGTCATGTTAAATGTATTTATTTATTTATTACATGTGTAGCATCACGCAAAACCCCCAAGCATCAAGGCGCAAAGTAAACTGCATGGAGTGGACCACCTCCATTAGCGCACATTTTTACTTTGCCGCCACAAAATGGAAGATTTTAGCATTAAAGGCAGGTGAAATCACATTGCTTTTCCACTTTGGAAGAGTGTAAATACCTCATGCAATTAGCGATTGCTGGCGTAATTGACAATGGCTTCCTCTGGACTCCGCCCGCTTTTATCAGGTTTCATTTCGAAGCAGATCCTAAGGAATCCTTTTCCTTATTTGCAGCATGAGAATTCATGCTGGCAGTAAGGCTGCATTTGTCTGGTGGAGCGGGAAATACAGTGGATCCTGGTGTGTCCACTCGGCTCCCGAACTCCACCCAGAAAATGCATGAAAATCTGGCCAATTAGAAAAAGCGACAGTAATAGTGTTTTCCACCACTTTTTCTGAACCAATTGACCTGGAAAATGCTGTGTTGCATCGGAAGCTGAATGCATTCACTCTGCCTATTATCCCACCGGAAGATTAAGCCAGGTGCTGAACACAGGTGTTACATATTCCTGTGCACAATCTGCATTTGGAGAATTAACTAACTGAGCTACCTTACGAATGATATCTCCTCTGGGGCTTTACCGTCTTAACCCCTTAACTGTCATGGGTATTTCGCCCCAGTGCCAAGGCCTTTTTTGGTGATTTCGGTATGTCGCTATTCAATCCCTTGTAACTTCTTTGTTACATGAGATATCTCGGCCAAAGTTGGCCCCGTTATTCCCCCATGTAGGCAGTTGTAATGCCACCCAGGAATCCTAGTGTGCTGTTGGGTGGTGAGAGAAACATGCCGCCAACAACAGATGTCCTACCATCCCGCATTCCCACAGGGGTCCCGACGAAAACGGTACCTCACATTTGTGGATGTACCTACCTTGGCGCAAAGGGAAAAGGCTAACCCACTGATAACCCCAAGCCTTTCGGCAAAGCAGATTTTGCTCATGTGGACAAGCTACAGATTTGGGCCTAGGTTGTCGAAGCCACCAAGGAAAATAGAGAACCTCATGCATTTCTGAAAAGAAGACACCCGTGGGCACCCCCCTTTCTGCTAAAAATATCCATGGTGGTTTAGTGACCCCCCCCCACCCACCCAAAACAAGTTATTTTTTTATTTTTGTTTTTGTTTTGCCTCTTTCCTATGGGAAGATTGTGCTAGCAATCTGCCGCCGGGGAGGTCTACATGAATTGCCTCCAATCCATTTGGGGTGGGGGGTGAGGGACACCCTCCTTTCCACTAAAAACATCCATGGTGGTTCAATGGCCCCCCACACCCACCCAAAACAAGTTAAAATTTGTTTTATTTTTGTTTTGTCCCTTTCCTAGGGGCAGATGGGCACATGTGTGTGGCCATCTGCCCCCCGGGGGGCAAAATGTACTGCCCCAGGCTTGGAGCGTGGGTCTGCCAATATTTGCAGTGGCCCCCCCACTCCAAATGGATGGGGGCATCTCATGTACCCCTTCCTAGGGGCAGACATCTACCCCCAGGGAAGGCTACATAAGGTGCCCCCATCCACTTAAGGTGGTTCAAACACAATAAATCCTGGTGGTCTAGTGGGCCCCCCACCCAAAACAAGTTATAAAATATATATATTTGTTTTGCCCTTCCCTAGGGGCAGATGGGACATGTGTGTGACCATCTGCCCCCAGGGGGGTGGCAAAATGTACTGCCCCAGGCTTGGGGGGGTGGTGTGGCTCTGCCAATATTTGCAGTGGCCTCTCCCCTCACCCCAAATGGATGGGGGCATCTCATGTACCACTTCCTAGGGGCAGAAATCTGCCACCAGGGAGGGCTACATAAGGTGCCCCCTCATCCACTTAGGGTGGGGGGCGTCCCCCTTTCAAACACAAAAAATCCTGGTGGTCTACTGGGCCCCCCAGACCCCCACCCAAAACAAGTTATAATATATATATTTTTGTTTTGCCCTCTCCTAGGGGCAGATGGGCACATGTGTGTGGCCATCTGCCCCCCCGGGGGGGGGGGTCAAAACGTACTGCCCCAGGCTTGGGAGTGGTGGCTCTACCAATATTTGCAGTGGCCTCTCCCCCCCACCCCAAATGGATGGAGGGAATCTCATGTACCCCTTCATGGGGGCAGATTTCTGTCCCTAGGGAGGGCTACATAAGGTCCCCCCATCCACTTAGGGTGGAGGGAGAGGGCGACCCCCCCTTGCAAAAATCCCTGGTGGCTAGTGGTCCCGCACCCACCCCACCCAAAACTATGTTTTAAAAAGAAATAATCTTTTTTTTTTGTTTGCCCCCCTTCCCTGGGGCAGATGATCACCCATCTGCCCCAGGGTATTGCCCCCATACTTTGGGGGCCAGGAAGGAGAGGGCAGCTTACATAGTAAGCAGCCCTTCCCCCCACTTCAAAAACTGATCCCTGCATGACAAACCAAACACATATTCTGGGGGGATAAATGACATTACATCCCCCCCACTTAAAATTGTGGGGGGGGGGGTTGTCTCCCCTGTCCCCCTCATGTTCTACGCCCATGCCTGCCACTCAAAAACTTGAGGAGAACCATCTCTGGTTCCGGAAGCTCCTCAAGACCTTCCTCTTTGCTTCTGCTTTTGCTCTCCCTCCACCCTGCCTAACTGCTCTCTTGGCACCGTGCACCTGGCCCCCCTCTGTCCTCTGGGCCCAGGTACCTGCTCACCCTGCAATCCTTCGGAACTGCCTTCTGGCCACCCCTTGCACTGGGGACTGTATCTGTACCCATACAGTTCCCCACACCCTAATTTTCTGCACTTACTAGACTTACCCAATCTGCTGCCTGGAACGCAGCACTTTCTGACTGCACTACTACTGTTTATTGCCTCTATTATCTGTTTATTTGTATTTATTATTATTTATATGTTCTTCTCTGCTCCACACTTTCCACTCTCCCCCTTCCATGCACTTTTCCCCTTTCCCTCACCCATGCACTTGCGCGTTCTCAATGTCACTGGGCCTAGTAAGATCGTTTTGGTCTCCCTTGCTCCCTTCCCTTGCCTTGTCATGCTCTGAAACACTTGGGTACAAGCGCGATATAAATAAATTATCATATCATATCATATCATGGTGTCATCAGAGGTGCAAATAGAAAAACATATTTTTAGTCTTGCTTCCTGAGGCTAAAAATATTATGTTTAATTCAATTTACAGGTTTAGGTGGATGGGAATGAAAAAAAGATGACCTAGCATTTCTAAAGCCATCTCACCTGAAACAGTCCAGCTGCTCGATTCACAGACACAACGATCAGTATGATGAAACTTGTTGAGCAGCACTAACATGCAAATATTCCAGGGAACAATGTAATGTCTATGCATGCAATTTATCTCTGTGTCAGCCCGATGCAGATCCTGCTGAGAATCCATGCCACGTACAGTAGCCTACTTATGGGGTATCAGATTGAGTGAATGAATATGTAAAAGTGTAGATAACATTCCTTGAAAGACGTCAAAATGTTTGACCGCATGATAGTTCAATTTTTTTTTGTATCTCTTTTTATTACTTTCAATTTTACAACAAATAAATACATCCCCCTTGCCCCCAAAATTGTATATCTAAATGTGGAAGTGGTGGAGAAAGTGGTCTGCAGTGGTTGAGGACGCAAGTATCTTTTCTATTTCCTTGGCCTGGAGGCGGAGCTTTGGGCTGGAGCCCTGTGCTAACAACAATAAATCATCAGTCTGGGCGCGGAGCGCGGTGCGGAAGTGGTCGAGAAAGTGGTCTGTGGTGGTCCGTGGGGAGGACGCAGTAAGCAGCAATGAACCGGAGGATAAGGCGGTGAGTGATGTTAGGCCAGATTGTGTGCAGTGCCCTTTGGGATACTGCACCAGCCTTGTCCTCTTGGTAATAGTTAACCCAACCTTTGTTATAACCATGTACTGCACAAGTTGGTACAGTGACTGAGCAGTCAGACTTATCTTAAGAGCGGTCAATGTGAGCTGTAGGGTTGTAACATGGAGCTCCACAGTAACAGGTATTCAAATAAATACTTACTCTCAAGGTTTATTGATTAAACAATTATTTATTATTTTAACAGTCAGTTGAATGGCCTTCTTCAGAAGGGAACACATATATGTAACACAAAAATATACTTCAAAATACACACTCTTAGTTTCTGTAAATCAGTAGATACCCATTTAGATGGTACACAGACACTTCCTACACCCTGATGTGACTTAAATAACTAGGACACTGTGGTCAATGATGTATCACTGGCACATTTAGAGCAATACTGAGGTTAGTGTCAAAAGGAAAAGATGAGGGAATAAAACAATGGTTAACAAATATTCTTAAACAGGTAAGTACTTTTGAACCTCCCCCAATGCAAAGTAAATTATAGAATGTGTGACTTTTCTTGAGGGATAGTTAAAACACAAAGTCAAAGGTTAGAAGAGTCTTTTAGAGAGCCAGGACAGCCAACGTTAACTGAGCAAAAGTCTAGGTGAGCTGAAGCACTTCTTGCAGGTAAGTAAAAAGTCTTGCACAATGTTTAAGAAGTCTTTGTAGAACATTAAATCACTGTAAGACCATACGGTGGGGGGCTTGTGAGGGGCAAAGCTACAAGCAACTCTGCAATAGTAACCAAGACAAGTCTCAACTGAGAGCTAGCAAGGCTATACGATAAGTACCACTTAGTTTACAGTACCTTAGGTCTGAAGAAATTGGTTCCAGCTGGCTTCTGTTCCATTTGTAGTATGGCAAATCCTGTTGTTCCTGGGCCTCAATCAGCAAATATCTTGAAACATCTGCAGAACTGGGCATGAACAGTGGGAAGTCCATCTAAACTACAAACTGGCTTTATAAATGGCTGCTCAAGGAGCCTGAATGGGCTGGTGGTGAGGTAAATTCAGGACGAGGCATGGTTGGGAAAAGTGGGCTTTACGTTTATGAGTTTGGTGGACCTCTCAGCAGCCATGGACCATGTGGACCGAAGAAAGCTCTGGAGAAAGTTAAAAGGATGGGGCTTGCTGCGGGGCATATTGAATCTCGTAACACAACTTTATGAGAACTTTGGGATAAAAGGCAGATTGAACCAGGAGGGACACCTCTCTAGGACGATAAAAACAGAAGCTAGTTTGAGACAGGAGTGTGTCTTAACCGCATGGTTATATAATATTTATCTGTCAGATGTATGTGAGTTCATGGCAGGCAGAGGGTTTGCATCTCCGAGTCTGGGCAAATTAAAAATATCTTACATAATATATGCTGATGATTTATTGTTTTTTGATAAGACCATGATCGGCCTTCAGAGCCTTCTGGGTGCTTTTGAGGATTATGCCCTAGAGAATGGATTGGTGATAAACCCGGAAAAAACAAAGATTCTACAATTCTCAAATAAAAGAAGGACATGTTCGTTCAAGTGGAGATTGTGGAAATGACTAATCGCAAGAGCTAAGATTGTCACGTACTTGGGATTCCCAATAGCTGCAAACAAAGGTAATGTAAACCTATCCATTGTACTAAATCAAAAGGCTGCAGCTCTACTAAACCAATTGTGAAGAGTGGATAGTAAGTTTGGGCGGTTCTCTATAAAAAACGGCTATTATTTACTATGAAGGAAAGATAGTACCAAAATTAACATATGGCCTTGAACTGTGGGGGGACAGAATCATTTGTGTAATTAGATAAGACGGAAGCAATGCTGTGGAGAAGTACATTGAATGTTCCAAACTGTGTACCATTGACTGCAATTCGTTTTAAGCTGGAAATTCTGTCCTTAAAAATAAGAGTACAATGGAAAATACTAACATTACTCTTTAAGGTATTAACTGGACCCACGGGATCCCTGTATAGGCACCTCGACGATTACAGAGAATGGTTGGTTCAGTCGAACAATACCATAGGTTTACTGGGTAAACCATTTGAATATGGAAAAACGCTATTGGAAGAAGTAAACCTAGATATGGAGATGCTAAAAGCAAACCTCATGAAAGTAAAAAAAGCTGTGTACAAAGTTGATTGGGTAACTACACTGGAATGTTTCCATACCTATAAGTAACTATCACACTTGGCTCACAAACACAAGCCTTGAGGAGAAGTGGCCCCCTATTTGCTGTAATTTCCAAATAAAGCATATAGACAAGTAGTGATGCACTTTAGATGGATCCTCCTTCCTACAAGGGAGGTGTTGAGTAGAAGGAAACTAGTGGAGGCAGATGAAACAACCTGTAGATCGCGTTACGGAGCGGTGCTAAAACATCAAGCACTTACTAATGGAATGTCAAGCGCTGTCAAGAACAAGAGCAAGGTATATAGGCAAATGGCAGAAAATAGCTTGGGCAAATGGAGACGACCTTTGGAAAAGATGTGTGTCCCCACAATCAACCCCAATTGGAATTGCGGTCACAAGCTTCTTCAAGGCCTTGAAGCTTGAGGCTCACCAGAGTGAGAATTGTAGTAGAGAGAATGTGAAGGTAGTCACTTGCCCTGGGAAGGGGGCTCCTCCGTCAATGAAGATCCATGACGATAAGTGTTTTGCGTATTGGTGAAGAGGATTTTAAACCATATGTGCCTGCTGTTGCCTAATGATGGCTGTTCTATATGAAGTGGTGGGAGAAATGAATAAGCCCTTTTTATATATATGAATAACAGTGATGAATTATTGATGCATTAATGTTCTTTATTTGTAAATGTTCACAGTTGTATGTATGCTCTCTTTTTATGTTATTTTGAATCATATAAAAACATTACTGCCTCCCACCATCAGAATCAAACGTACAACTTATTCTATTGCAACAACTGTAACTAACTTTCTGTAACTGCAACCACTGCCTATGTCTGTACTACCTCGCCCCACCACTCCCATCTCCCTTGCCCCTCCTAACCTCCCTGTATGCAAACAGCGCCTTGATGCCTGTTGGGTTTTGTGCACTCTACAAATGTGAAAATAAATAAATAAATACATTAGTTAATCAGACTGGACCAACTGAGTTAAAAGAGTAAAATAAAACCTGAATGCACATTTTATATTTACATAGAAAAGAATCTTTGCATTGCGTACAGAAAAAGAAAACAAAACACTTGAAAATCCAATAGGCTTTGGCTGTTATATTTCAAGAGCTGCTCCGAATACTCAAATACTACTGTCAAATGCCTAGCAGAGTTGCCATATGGTAAGGTATAGCCCTCTCATGCACAGCAGCAGTTATCATATGCCATGTGCCTCCTCAAATGCCCCAAGAAGGTGCTTTATAAAAAATCTGATGGATAAATAGGTACATGTAAAATTTTGAAGGGAATCGTTGAGTAAGAGATGAGTCACAGAATATAAAACTTTTGGCAAGTCTTCTGTTGCAATGTGCGTATCTTATATCCAACCTATGAAGAATCTCACTATTTAAAACTACTGTAAATCTCCTGTTCTCATAAATCAACATATTTCATACAATAAGCTACAGGAAGAAACTGATTTCCTTTTGGTTCACAAATGTGTTACTTTTGTGTCTGTGTGGTTTCATGTGATAACTCTGCATTTTGAAGGCTGTGTATAAAAAAAAGCCTGATTTTGTTCAGACAATTTTGTGCAGCCTTCAAATGAAGGATTATCACTATTTTGAGGGGTTTCCTCCCCCTCCCTGAAAACCCTTGACACCACCACCACTCTCTCCCACCACCCAGCTACTCTTTGCTCTCCCACCAACTTCCTCCCTGTCTAATACATGCCCTCATTCCAACACTACAGCCACACAGATAGGCAAAGAGACACACACTCACACGCAACCCTTATCTGGAACGCCGGAGACTTCCTTCTTCTGGCCTGGCTCTGCCTGTCAGCCCCTACGTGCATTCTTGTACAGCGAGGAGCATGACGGTTGGTCTCAGAGCAGGCTTTCTGAATCAACTTTTTTTTTTCAATAACGTTTTTTCACGTAATACTATGTGTGTACTTCATGATCGCTCTATTATAATTTTAAGGACTTAAGAGAGTGGGAAAGAATAAACATTGGGAGCTCTGTCTGCAGATTCATGGACAGTGAGACAGAGGGTTCTGCAGTGCACTTAGAGATATAAAGATTACCCCTCTGCTTCCTAGCCATTCAGGGTATGTACAAAACATATATCAGATACAGCCTATACAAGAAGCCATTTAATAATGGCCTTGTGGAATTGCTACCACTACACAACAACTTTCAGTAAAAAACCTGAGATAAAAGAGGCTGGATATGCAGGGTGGACTATCTCAAGGGATGTCTATTCAGCTCTGAGTGGCTCATGCTCGAGGAAATTCCAGTTGACCAGGCCCCTGGCACAATGTCCAAAGACCCATACATCACACTCTATTAGGGAAGCTAGTACACATTCTTTTTTTTATATAGGATTTATTATTTTAGTAATATAAATAACAGAAAATAGAGAATCAATCTCAATAGCATTGTAGACATCAAACATCTCAGTAACATTGTAGAACAGCAATAATTATTCATTAACAAAGAAGGTAAGTCAATTGGGATTGGTAGCCGATGAGAAAGAAAAAAGAAAAGAGGAGAAAAAACAACTAATTCTTTAAGGGAAGAAGATGAGAACATGCATATTCACGTTGAATTACATATATACCATTACTAATACAATATCTAACTGGATTATAGATTCACACATTTAAATAGTTAACAAAATGTTTACATTTTTTATCATGTTTAAGGAGAAGTGAGGGTAAATTGTAGTACATTTCTCGATTTTATGAATATCACATATATTATTCCACCATCCTTTGATAGACATTTTTGTAAAATCCTTCCAACTTGATGTGATTAAAAGAATAGCAAGAAGTATGAATAGGTCAAAAATAATCAAGGATGGGTCAATTTTCCCATCATTCATTTCTAAACTTCTCAATAAAATATTAGTAATACTCAATGGAATATAAACTCTAAAGATACTTTTAAGGTAGTTCCAAACTTGGTTCCAAAAGCTGATTACAAGCGTACATTAAAAAAACATATGACTGAAGGATCCAGTAGCCGATATACAGGACCAACAAAGATCATTGTTAGATATCTTAGATGTAAAGAGTTTTGTGGGTGTAGCAAAAGCTCTATGGGTGAAGAAAAATTATGTTTGGGTTAGGTTTGCAGAGACAGATACATACTTAATTGTAGTTCAAATGTTAAACCACTATTCATCATCAAACTGTAAACCACAATCTTCTTCCCATTGTAATTCAGAAGACCACTTATTGTCAGGAGTTCGCTCTCCTCTAAGCATTTTATAGAGGCAGGAGGCTTTAACAGTTTGAGGAGTTTGTATGAGATGAAGTCACTTGGGATCAGCAGCCAATACACTTGATTCATTTCTACTGCTAGCATCAAGACAAACATTAATTATACTGGAATATTGATTGAGAGGTCAGCTAGGAAATGAGAATTTGATTCTAAATGCATCTTCTGTGACAATGTGGCCACCCGTAAGTATTTGATCAATACATTTAAGACCTATACTGATCCATGTTTTCCTTAGAATAGGTCTATTATTTATAGTTATATTTTTATTCCACCAAATAAAAGGAGAAAAAGCTTGTTCAAGCTTATTAGTTTGGTGAAATAATAAATCATTTAAATACAAGCTAGTGAGATATATTGTTTTAAAAAAACCCAGTCTGAAACCGTTGAAGAGGTATAAAACATCTCTAATACCAAAGGGAGAAACAAGCGACTTTTCAACCAACAGCCATGCAGGAGGATTTAGTGTCTGATCTGGGAGAAACCAATCCTTAGCTAATTTAAGAACAAAAGCTGTGTGGTAATTCCTAAACTTTGGGATTCCAACTCCTCCACCGTTGCATGAGTGTTGAAGCTTATTGCAGGCAATCCTTTTCCTTTTATTAGGATCCCAAAGCAAGTTGATGACTATCCTGTTCATAGCTTTAAGAAAAGAGGCTGGAGCGGACTATGGAGCATTTGCAAGTAGTATAAAATGACAGGTGAGAGCATCATCTTGATGACCTCTAATCTGCCCCACCACGTTGCGTATAAAGGGGAGCAGGTTGTTACTGATTCATTCAATTTTGATTGCAGCTTTTGTAAATTTATCTTGACTGTTTGGTTAAATGAGGCGCCAATTGAAATACCTAAATAGTTAATCGAAATTGGATTCCAACTGAATCCAAATTGGGCAAAATCTTCTGTCAGACAGGGCATGTTAAGTGGGAGCATTTCGGACTTATCGTTATTCAATTTACATACTGAGAAGTCTGAGAATATGTCAATTGTGTCCACAAATGGGGAAGGGATCTATTCGGGTTTAAAGCTGCCAGTTTAAAGGTGGAGCCTCCACAAGTAGTCCCAGTAATATCTTTATTCCTGTGAATTAATTCTAAAAGGGGTTCAAGTTCGAGGACAAAAAGCCTAGGTGAAAGCGGACAGCCTTGTCTTGGGCCTCTATGAAGGGAAAAATGAGGGGAGAATTGGCCACTTATAAAGGTGGATATTTTAGGCTGAGAGAATAAAAGTTTAACCAATTGAATATAGTTTTCTCCAGTTCCATGCCATTTCCAGTGTGATTGCCAAATAAGATTTTGTTGGATGAGGATTTTTATTAATACAGTGGATGAGGTTCATAAGAAACCTAGTGTTGGCTGAGATGTATCTTCCTTTAACAAAACCCACCTTATCTGATATAACTAATTTGGTCATAAAGGAATCTATTCTATTAGCTAAAATGTTTGCACAGATTTTGCAATCAGAGTTTATCAATGAAATAAGCCTATAGTTTTGGGGTTGTTTATCATCTTGCTTATGTTTGAGAAAAAGGACTAGGAGAGCTTCTGCAAAGGTATCTGATGATTTACCCGCCACAGAAAAAGATGAAGGAGGAACCTTGGAGCCATGGAATTATTCCTATTGACGCCTTCTTTTGAGTCTCTGTGCAGACTTGCAATCCTGAACAATGCTGTAAAGTCAAGCAGACACTTCTGTCTTTAATCAGACACAGCACCTAAAAACACCTTTCTATTTTATTTTTAATTCCAACCATGACCTCTGAGCTTAGACATATACATGCTTAGACATATAAAATGCATACAGAATGTCATGACATTTTGGAATTAATTAGGGTAATGGTTTATGTACCCCAGTACCCAGTACCCCCATCTTGAGCCTAAGAGCAGCTCGACCCACCTTGGCTAGCATACCTCACTCAATATCTCCCTTGACTCACACTCACACACCTATACCCCCCAAACTACCCCCTAAAAGCATGAGCCGTTTTCACCAGAGGACCTTACACCTTCTGGCATCTCCTTGGCTCCACCCAGGATCCCACCCTACACCGCCTATTTACTCCTTTATCTATCCCCTCCCACCCCAACCCTGTCCTGGCTCTCTTCTCCTTCCCACTAAATCCCCATTCCCCTACCAGCAGCCCACAAAGATGGACTATTGGGGGTAGGAAATGTGTTAGACCTAGATGGATTGTGAGGGATAGGAAATGTGTTACACTCAGATGGGTTGTTGGGGGATGGGAATGGTATTGCACTTTAATGGATCATGCAGTGTTGTTGCACTTGGAAGGAGTTTGGGGGTGGGGAAACGATATTGCACCTAATAGACTGCACATCTAGGTCATCTCATGTGTTGCACCTGGAGCAAACAGTTTAAGTTATAGCATTCACTTTACTTTAATATCTGAAGACTAGCAAAGGCTTGGCATTTAGAAGTGACTCATAAAACAGCGTGTAATCTTCGTCCAACTCTACACCAAAGACCTATGCTGTTTACCTTCTTTTTGCACCTAAAGAACGTAAGTTGGCATAGGTATTCTGAGACTGAAGTTAGTAGATGGATGCTAGTAGCATTGATAGAACTTGGAAGATAGGTAGTAAGACTTTCAATGAAGCCTGTCTATGACACTTTCAGAATCCTATATCCTAGATCCCATGCCAGCCTGCCTCCCATACATAGAAGATCTATTAGGACAGCTAGTCTATTGCATGTATAAGACTTGAGGGTAGCCTCCACATAGTGCCTAGAAATATCTACAGGGGTAGCTGGCCTCTCTGTTCAGACAGAAGACCTGATGACACAGCAACATCAAAGATAAACTCTGTCTGAGCTCCAGGTACGTATAAACACACCACTCTGCTGAACATCTGCCCCAGGCATGGCTATCCATCCACAAACATTAGAATGCAGCTACGACCTATGACAAAATTTGGTCTAGCTAGACACTTAAAGTTTTTAAGCGTAAACATGCCAGACTTGCCTCAACACCTCTGCTATTGGAATACAGCAAGAATCTACAACAAAATGTCAGTTTAGCTGGACATACAACGAGTCTCTTGCACTCGCAAACACTTGTGACCCCCTCAGCACCCACCCACATGCCTGACCTCTTGGGTTGCTCACCGAAGCCTAGTCAGTCCACTCAATCCCTAATCTTGGCCATATACACATACACATTTAAAACTCCATGAGAATTTCCCATACTCTGGACTGCAGTCCCGAGGGCGTTTCTACCACAAGTGCATTGAGACTATAGTAATGGCAAAAGGAGCTATATAAATGACTATTACAATTACAATGTATATTGTTCTCTTTAAAACCTGACACACAGGGGGAGTTCGACTTGAAGTTCTAAAAATAACTCTTTGTATAGAGTATTGTGAGTACTCTTTAGGAGTTCTCTGTCTCTCCTTTTACACAGGTGTGGCAATGTTTTCTATGTAAGGCAACAACCCACACAATATGGAAAGCATGGCTCTTTTGCACCCCTATTTTTGAAAATTAGTTTATAGAGACCTTTTCATATGGTGTTATTCCATATAGAGTCAATGGGAAAGGAGTATACATAAATAAAGACAATCATAAGCTGCCAAGTTCGAAGGGGGATAGCAATTTACCTGCAGCCCAGATGAGAAACCAGAGGTCTGACCCAACCAAGGCAGTAAAAGTAAGGCACACACGATGGCCTATTGGGAGATGGTAAAGATAGGGGCAACGTGGAATGGCCATGAGATCAATGCACAGGTGGAAGAAGAGCTACGTGGGCGTTACACATAAACACTTGTAGGTAGAAAGGGAGGGGCTAGGGGCCTTCTATTTTGTTAGAGGGGGCCTGACTCAAAAAGGCATCATATAGTAGGAAGAGAAGAGTCATAGGCTACCCCTACTCTAACCGTGTGTAGGAGGTAGGCTATGAGAGGCAGGTAAATGAGGTTTAAGAGGTTTGAAAGTTTCCGCATGTAGAAAACTCCATTGGTGTAGGATGCTTTTCTTAATTTGATTACTTAAGGGAGAGAAAGTAGTGACACAGGTAATTTTGGAGCAACAATGGATATATCGCCTGAACTCAGTCAAGCAAGGCCTCAATGTTGCCATCGAATGGAGCCTGTTTTTCAAATAAAAATTCTTCCCAAAAATGTTTTTCTAATATAATCACAACCACGAAGTACTTCTAATGTTAGTACCCTGTCTTTTAAAAAACCCACCAGAACTCTGTCAATCAATCAATTCACTCAATTTTGCTCTTTCTAGTCAGGCATTTCTAAGCAGTCATGCCTTTCAATTTTAAAATCGCTTGTTCTAATTATCAGTGAACCGCTATCTGTATCGACAAAGATGCCATTCTCAAAAATATGTATAATATGTGCTTTTCTAAATACTTGACAAACCATAATAGACGCAGCACATGAACAGTTAATACCGTTGAGACCATGCCATGACCCGTGTCTATAATTTGTACTTCAGTCTATTTCTATCTCTTTGCCATGGTATGTCATGTGGTTTTTGTCACAAATGCATTTTTGTCACGAATGCAATTTTAAACTATGAGCTGTTTTGATGCACCCAACAGAATCTACTGGCATGACTCCCTCAGTCTCTAAAGAGTTGCTTGCCCAACCTTGTCGATATTCTCTTCACCGCGCATGTGGTTCCCATTCTAAGTTAGCGTTCTCTGCCGCAAGTGCGCATTTAGAGCTTACCCAGCGCTCGAATGCACGCATGCGCACTCAACGTGACTTTCCTTCATTTAACTTTGGGATAGCCACAGCTCTCCACCGCGAACGATCAGCATCGCTGGAGCTGTATATTATTAGGTAAGTTTTTCAACTAAGACCGGCAACGCTCTAATTCAGCCTGATTGGTGCACTCGGTTACTCTGCTATTTAATCACACAGACGCCGCTCTCAACGACTTTTAAATCACCGGCATTTTGTCTAAATCAACAGATAGCAATTGTCACGTTATACAACACATCACCGATGGCCGTTCTAAATGATCCATCACGTTCCATCTTTGGCAATAGTCACCTTTTAAACACAATCACGGTAGAAATCCTCCATCAACAACTTCTCTTTTCCATAATATCACAATTCGCATAGCACCTAATTATGCAGGCATCACCCAAATCACTTTGCCGCCTCAGTTCAAAACCTTACCTAACAGGGTTTTTTCAATCCAAACAGTGCCTACATCTTCTCATTCACTGTCTACAAAGACCCTCGTTTTCCAGTTTTGACACCTGGACCTGAACATACCTTCATCTAAGGTATGCCCTCCTCTAAATTAACATTACACTGTGAATCCATTTTACATCAAGGTAACTAATTGTTACCCATTTTTTTCTGTAGACTCAGGCTGCAGCCACCCGCCTAGACAACAGCGCAGGCTTTCAAATTTTCCAGTCTAACCACTGATACTTCAAGGTAGGCCTTCATCACGCAGGTCTTTTTTGCGGTCCCCCTCTTCCAATACACTTTCTAAAGACTTTCTATCCTTTTTAGAAACTCCCCCTCTCTTTGAACCATGTCCTGATGAAAGTCCGGACCCTTCACCAAGCAGAACTTCTACGTTCAAGTGAAGGCTGACTCCATCCCGGACTGGAAACATATTTCTGTGGCGACAACAAATACTACTATTTCTCAAAGTAGTACTGAATTTCTCGCACAATATGTTACTAACCTCCACCTGTTTGAACTGTGATGTATAAAACAGCTTGAACTCTGTGTCGAGGTTTTGGCTCAAGCAAACTCTCAATAGGTTCTGTTTTAAACCTATTGTTTTTAGATGTGTGTAAAAATCTTTGAATAAATCTATTTACCTTTAAATATTTTCTTGTGACCCTGTATAGCCAGCATCTAAAAACTTTCTACCTGCCTCTCATAGCCTACCTCCTACACACGGTTAGAATAAGGGTAGCCTATGACACATAAACACTTGTGACACATGCCGACATGAGCAGGGAATGCTCTAGTAACATGAAACAAGGGCAGTATGATTCAGAGCATTTGAGGCTGAGATGCTAAAGCGGTATGTGCCATCACTGAACCATGTGATATGAGACTGCTTTGAACATGTGCCTCATTGAGGTTTAGCCATGGTGTAGCTTGATTCTTGGCTGCCGAAGGTAGATTCGTTTTTCTAGTTTCTGATTATGTTTTGACTATCTAACTAAGCCTGAGATGTTGTGCACGTTAGATGAGTGAAGTTTCCTGTGAGTCCTCCCATTGTCTCTGTCTACTTTCTTGCTGTAGGATTTAATTCTTCTACTTCCCACATGTCTCCACCCCACCTGAGTTGAATACTTTGAGAGACAAAGAGAAACATATTTTAGTTTCATAGAATGACATGCCTCAATCAATCCTGGATAGAGGTGTGGAGCAATGTTTTACTCCATCCCATGCTTGTAGGAAACCTGCCACAATGCTTGATGGGAGTGAGGCATGTGTGGGTTCTTTCTTCTCACAGATGTTTTTGTTGTCTTAAAATGTTATGCTACGCTCCTTTCATGCTGGACAAAAGACTGCAAGACAAAAGCATGGACTGTAGAGAACGGATTTAACGACACACAGACTCCTTGGAAGCAAAGTGCACTTATGGAGTGAGTGGAACAATGGACTTGACACACACACACCACACACACATGCACATCCATACATACACACACTACACACACATTACACTAAATATCAACTGCCTGAACAATAAAGCAGAAATTGTAAGAGCCAATCAAAGATTGGGAGAATAAGATTGTATATATTTCTAATGCATATAACACATCTGGCCTGGGAACACCCGGGGATGCTGGAAGAGAAATAGATGGGGCACAACTCCGGCAGGAACAGCAGCTACAGAAGCATGGGCCTCTTGCGTAATAAAAAGAATCACAGTGGATCGTATGGAACAATATCTCCATTATACTAGGGACATGTCACAAACTACAGAACAGGTATGTCCCGAACCATAAAGATTCCTTCTTGCTGCTTGGTCTGCTGGGTCTGCTAGCATTACATGTGATCACAGTGCATGGCTGTGACTCCACTCCTCAGGGTGTGACTCTTCTGTGCCATTACGAGTCATCTTCACCATGCTGTCCATCTCTGCAGCTACTCTCCAGGTCCGGTTCCTCTGTTTGATTGTAAACAAATGGTAACTCCCTCTGAACCGTATGCACTCTGCTTCATTTTGTGTGTCCTGAGAACATCTGTGCAGTAGGAATGCATTGCTTTCTGAGTCCAAATATGCTTCCCAGACAATGTACTTGGCACCCGGGTGGTCGTCCCCAGCGCTGACAGTCTTATAGTCCACAACTGCAGGTATTCTGAATACCCCCTATTTACAGGCAATTTGACGTCTCAATACTGATACATTCATGGTAGACTATAGCAATGATGGTAGGTGGCATCTGGCCAAGAGAAAGTACTCATAGACATTGAGGGATATCACATGTGTATTAGGACTTGTAGTAGCATGCAAGAGAAAACATAGCCAGATCAAGGATTAGACACACATGTTTGCTGCCCATACAAGCTACAGCTGCCTATACATCATTCTGGTGTAGGGGGAGTTGTAAAGATAAATCAAGAAGGATGAGATTCTACCCAATACATATCAGACCACTAGCCAATAGGAATCACGTTTACAAAATGAGCTACGCTTACACACTTAGACTAAGGAATGCCTTTCTGTTTGACCCAGAATTCCAAACCATTATCATATAATCATTAAAAAAACAGTCAGCGAGTAATCACGAAATGTGAGTGTTAATAGAGGATATTTAGGCTAATTCTGAACCTAGGCTATGAGGATTGGTGACATTAATAGCAAAACCAGGTAAGAACTAGTGGTTGTTCCCCACCTATTGGCGTATACCTCTTCTTAATATAGATCATACATGTCTCACATTTTTCAAAATAAAAACAATCATTAGCGATGCTGCTAATTTTGACTTTTGCAGTTGTTCGTGCTGTTAGAGTAGAATTGATGTAGTAACCCTGTGGCAGCCTACACAACCCTTGTCCTCTTGGTATTAGGTAACACACCTATTGATATAGGTCTGTACTACACAAGTTAGTTGTGTACCTGAGCAGCCAGACCTATCTCAAGAGGGCAAAATGTGAGCAGTAGAGCTGTAGCAATTAAATCTACCAATACAACTATACAAATAAAACTTACACTCAAGGTTTCTAGTTAAAATATGTATTGGTTTATTTATTTAACAGTTCGTTTTAAATAAACATTCTTTAAAAAGGGCAACATGCAACAATCGAAAACACTTCAAAATACTTTTTCAGAATCAAGCAAGTAGAAAGCAAGTAGATACTCTTTAGAGATGCTTCATACGCACTTCCTACACCCTGAGGTGACTTCACTAAGACAGTAATGGCATTTATATATCACGTGCATACTTTGTAAATTCTGAGGTTTGTAGAAAGGAAAGGTTAGAGGAAGGAAAAGGGTTAAACAGGTTCTCAGAGCATGTGAGCACTTTATATCTTCCAATGAAGTCTAGATAAACACATTTCCCAGCAATATTAGTTTAAAACCACTGCATAACTTATGAGGGACAGTAAGAATCAAAATCAATGGAATGGAAGAGTCTGCAGTGAGCCAGAACAGCCAAAGTCAATTGGAGCAAAGTCTATGGATCTGAGGCACTTCTTAGATAGCAAATGTCTTGCACAATGTTAGAGAGTTTGTTGAAGAAAAATCACTGTAGGGTCACAAGATGTTACACTTGTGAAAGTTAGAGCTGAGATCAACTCTAGAAAATGCAGCTACTGCTAGTCTCAACTGGGAAAATCAAGCTACAGACAATGAGGTAAATACTGCAAAGTCAGAACAGTACCTTTGGTTAAAAGAAGAGGGTTCAACTGGCTTCTGTCTGGTTGCAGCGATGCAGATCCTGTGTTCCTGGGCCTCAGTCATGGGGACAAGAGAGAGGGTGTCTGGGGACCTCTGCAGCAGCAATTCGATGGTCAGCGGTAGCTACAGGCTCTTCTGGGATCAACTGCACTTTGCGGTTTCAGTTCTCGGTAAATAACACCACCGTGGATCTTGGACACTGGTTGGGCTTCCTTCACTCCTTGAGTCCAGCACTCTGGTGAAGAGGCTCGAGCTTGGGTCTTCCTGCTTCTGGAGAGTCCACAGGAGACTCCTGGAGCTTCTGACTGGCTTACAGATGTTGTACTCGACTATTAATTTCTTGACCCCTGGAACTCAGTTCCTGCAACAGCAAAGAAGTACAGCCAACTGGGGAAGGTCTTCCAGCAAAGTTTGTCTCGGGGTTAGTTGTTTCCACTAACCCAAGGGAAGTAGTCGTCCTTTCCGGAGCTTCTCTTGTCGATTAGAAAAAGGAGTTTCAGCACAGCAGCAGGGCTTCACTGGGCAGTTCAAAGGTCCAGGAGGATGCAGCAAGCTTCGGTCATGGTTTCTTCGTCGGGATGTCCTTCCCAGTGGTCGACTTGGTCTTCAGTCCAAGACAACTTGCCTTTAAGCAGGTTTCTCTCATTCATGCAAAGCCTAGCTGTGGCTCACTCACACAGCAGGGTGGCTGTCCTGCAAGGACAGACAGACAGCCAATCAGGACTGAGTGCATTCAGGTAACCATTGAGATCAAGGACAGGACAGTTATGGGCACCTCCCTCACTTCCTGCCCTTGCAGACACACTGGAGCCAGAGGGGGGTTTCAGTACTGAAGCCTGCCAAAGACAAAACGAACAGAGGGGTCAAACCTGGTTTGGTGCACAGAGTTAAACCAAAGAAAGACCTAACAAACAGAAAATGGTGAAAAAAGAAGACCGAGCCATTTTGACAAAATGGTCACCCACGGGTGCTATATTGCAGCTGAGGATTCAGACTGTGGTAGAAAAGCACAATGGTAGGGAAATTAAACCACTGCCACCAGCAATTTAAAGTAGTGAGGGTAACATACACAATGTTACATAAGTAGGAAAAAGGGCTACTAAGTAACCCCCGAGCACCCCACATAAGATGGGATGTGCTGGACCTACAAAGACAAAAGGTAAGTAAAGTCAATTTCACTTTACTATTCTTGGGAACTGTAGCTCACCGAACAAAAGGTATTTAAACTTAATGAGAAATCTAAAGGATTTCCCAGTGACACTGCACTGAGGGTGGTTTTTGTCAACATACAAAACGAAGATGCCTATGGAGTTTGTCGCACTCCAAAAACAAAAGAAATATAAAAACCAAATCAGATCAAAAGAGATGAGAGAGTGAGAAAAAGGGCTCACTCACTGCAGGGTTACAATTAAAATCTCCTAAGGTCCAGCAAAATATATAGGGGTCTGTAAGGTTGAAGGGAATTAGCACAAAAATGAGAATTCTCCCTAACACATGCATTTTACATTTATATGCATGAAGTTGTGTTTGCCCCATAAACAACCAGTCAGCTCAAAGAACATGCAAGTTGAATGCCTGTCATCATGGCACTATTGTCACATGAGCTGCTATCAAATGCTAGCTGGATAAATACTTCTAACATTCATCAGCTGTGGCACAAAGCTTGCAGCTTACACAACCTGCTATGTAGGCCCATAACATAAATCTATAATGTTAAAACACTCTTTCATCCCGAACTAACCAGTGCCTTAAAAGACATCCAACGGAATATTGTGAACCCTAATAGTCAATTTACTAATGGGCCTAAAACATGGTCCACACCACTCCCAAATACAATACAGACATACAGTAGCAGTGGATTTACTGCCTGATAAAAACTGTTTGCAGCAAGATGATAATATTGAGCTGCAGCAAAAATAAGCCTCTCTTTGCTAGTTATGCTACTACAAACAGGCCATCAACACTTGTGTAAACATGATAGTTTAAATAGATGTAAGGAAGATCCAATAGGGAAAAGATTATACACCTTTATTTGCAAGAAACATTTGAGTAGCATTCACGCCTTACTATGTTCTGTGGGACAAGCAATGCAGCTGTGCATGTCTGCAGGTTTCACGCTTACTAAAAAACATTAGGTAGAATGCATACCTCAAACTCTCCAAGCAAATGAAGACCGACTTGCGAAATGTAGAACTGGCACATATAGCTCTATGTTAAGACCTAGGTTGGTTATTTCAATATAACACAGTGGAATCCTTGAAGATGAACTCAAATATGTTATGATTCAGCAACCACCTTTCTTACAAACTCTCCTTTCAGCCTTAAATTCTGCCTTCATTTGTGCCATTTTCACCTTGACCCACACCGCACTTCTCAGTGTGAGAGGAAGTGAGACAGAGATGGAAAAAAGATGGATAAATAGTGAGGGAAATGAAGAAAAGACCGATGAAGCAATAGAGACAGGCATGAAAGCGAAAGTGACTGAGATGGATTGGAAAGAGAGGCAGAGAGAAAAAGCGAGAGAGAGAGCAGAGGGAGAGAGATAGACATAGAAACAGAGGCAGAGAGAGAGTTAGATATACAGAGAAAAGAGATTGTGCTTCATTATGAGTGTGGCAGTCCTGAAAGGGTGCCTGTGCGTTGCTACCGGCACCCTTTCCGACCGCCACAATCCGACTCTGTGGGAAAGGCATGTTGTGCTTGGCAGGTCTGACCGGCGGGTGCAATGGCCCCAGATGGCAGAGATTTCACGGAAGAGGCAGCATCATTAACAACTATGCCAGTGCTTCTGTGAACCCCTTCCCGTGGAGTCCTATTGGAGAGTGGCAGTCCTGAAAGGGTGCCTGGATGTTGCTACCGGCACCCTTTCTGGACTGCCACACTCCGACTCTGTGGGAAGGGCCTGTTACGCATGGCAGGTCTGACCGGTGCGTGCAATGGCCCCAGACGGCAGAGTTTTTACGGAAGCACCAGCATCTGTCCTATTGGACTCCACGGGAATGGGGACTTCCCAAATCCGCTGCCTGATATCCCAGGCTGCCGGGCTAGTAATGTCCCGGTGGCACCAGGATATCAGGCAGCAGATTCAGTGTTACAAGGACAGTGGCAACCCAACGGTAGCACCAGTGGTTTACCACTGTCCTCATAATGAGGCCCACTGTGACTGAAATACAGAGAGGCTGACTGATGGAGTGATTATGACTAAGAATATGACTATGACAGACACACTTAGAGTCTGACTATGACTGTCTTTGAATGTGATTTGATGCAAGACTGACTCCGACCGTGACAGAAACACTATGATTACTATGACTAAACCACAGACTAGGAATGTACTGAGGACTATGACTGCAATAATGACTGCAACTATGATTAACCCAGTGTTAAGCACAAGGTCTAGCAAGCAGTAAGTCTATGATGATGACTAGGTCTGTGACAAGGACAATGACTGTGAAAAGGATTAGGCCTAGGACTGTGATGAGGACTGACAAGAACTAGGACCGTGATGATGAGTATTAGTACTGCCAGGAACTGGGACTGTGACAAAGGCTAGGATTACAGCTGTGACATGAATTAGGTATGTCACAAGGAAGCAGACTGTGACAAGGACAAGGACTTTGATGTGCACTGGGGGATGTGAGAAAGACAGGGTGAGAGAGAAAGAGATGTAAAGAGAGGAAAAGTGAGAGAAAGAGACAGAGAGAAAGAGAGAGATAGGGAGAGAGAAAGAATCAAACAGAATGATTATGACTGTGAGAATAACTAGAGCAGACTGATTAGATTTGGCAGAGACTGACTTTGGCTGGGATTGACTGTGAGACTGATCTGATTCTATTATAGAGAGACTACAAATAGGAGTGGGATGAGGACAAGGACTATGATGAGGACTAGTATTGGTTCCTGTGTTAGGGATTTGAAACAGAAACCAACAGTGACATGGACCAGGGCTGTAAAAAGGACTAGAACTGTAATGAGTACTTGAGTTGATGAGGGCTTGCATGTGACAAGGATTAAGACTAAGGCTATGATGAGTACTAGGACAGTGACAGAAATTAGGACCTTTATGAGGATTAGGACTGTGATGAGGACTAGGACTGACAAGAACTACGACTGTGATGACGTCATGTGATAAATAGCTGCCATTTTGAAATTGTCCTAGACTCAGTCGGCTAACTGATCAGATGCGAGAGGACACAGGGAACAGGTAAGCTTCATTAAACAATTAGAATCTGTGAGATCTAGATATTCTGGAACACTAGTAATGCATTGTTGTCAGGAAACCCGGGGAAATTTAGTGCATTAAGCACAATTTATTTTACACCAACAGACTCTATTTTTGATTGTGGATTGCATTACGGGTACACACAAAAAATCCCTTGAGAAAGGAGTAAGCCACACAACTCTGCCTATATGTTAAGGGGCTGCGTCCCACTAGTCTGGTTAAATGAGGAACAGGCATTGGTAATTGGAATCCCACCTTTGCAAAAAACAGTATTAACAATCGGAATCCGACCTTTGCGAATAACTGGGGAAGGAGCAATATATACCACCACGTTAATATGCCACGTGAATCGGAGTCTACAGACATCTATTTTAGATAGAATGTAAGGAAGAAAAATGTCACTTACGGGCACCAAAATACTTCCGTAACCACACTGTAAAAAGGACCCGGGAACAGCTAAGATCCTGAAGCAGGTCTAGAGATGGGTCAGGATTCCGGCAGGAACACGTGACAGCAAATTGCAAGACGTAAGAGAACGCCAGCAACAACCCGCAGGAAGAAGCCAGCACTTCCAGAGGAGCGCGAGATAGCGAATGCCCTCGGAGAGCTCCCAGAGGCAAGAGAATGCCGGCAAGACGCCATGAGACGAAGCAGATCGGTCTGACTTTGACACGAGGTAAAGTAAACCCACCAGGACAAGAAGAAAAGCGTTAAAAGGGGGTGGAGGACTAATGTGCAAAACCTGGACAAAAAGAATATCTCTGTATTTAAATAGGTGGGTGGCAGCCTGAACCCAGAAACTGTTAAAAGGCTACTGGGAATGTGAGGAAGATTGGGAATCGGATCTGTTTAGCCCCTCAGCTCAAAGTAAGTACACAGTGAACAGTGGAAATATACCAACTTGAGAAACTGTAGTTAAGGACAAGCAACCAACACACACTAAAGTATGTCCCTTTTGTGCTAAACACAGATTAGAGGAAACAAACTCACTCAAGATAAGGAGCCCACGGGAACCCAAGAAAAGTAGAGTGTTCTGCCAAGTAGAAGTCCTATGGTAATCAGAAACCCGGAGGAGAAACTACCTCGGTGGGATCTGTGTGATAAGAACTGCACAGTAAGGTATAACATCTAAAGGCATAATGATGTGTAGATGTGACAAATAGATGATGAACAGGGCAGAATTCTAATGGATGTCCTTATGTGTGCCTGTCTTCTGAAATAGGCAGAACAGAAAGAGCACAAATGTGCCATGGCGAAGTAGGTGACAACAGAGATAAATATTTGAATGATGTTTCTAGACGATTTAAAAAAAAAACACAGATTACATTCAGGAGGTAAAGAGTGTACCACTTCAGATGTAACTGTGGGGGAGAGAAATAAAATGCGAAGCATTGTGTTAGTGCCTGTACTAGTTTCCTCTATTAAGTAATGCATGTCAAATGACAGATGCTAGGAAGAAGACTGTATAAAATGTTCTCTTCCCTGGTAATGTATATACCCCCCATGTAGCAATTAAACTACAGTGAAGTTGGTTGAATAATAAGACCAGTCTTTGTATACTTGCTTCTCACAGATATCCCTTTGGAATTCTGGCCCAAACACAAGATGGATGGGAGTAGAACATAGGACATTCTCACCAAGGAGTCAAAATGTGCAAGAAGACCAAAATGGCTAATGCATAAACCAATTGTTATAGTACTAAAACCCCTGAAGAATTTCCTATAATTGTGATAAACAACAAAAGGAAAGAAACATGTTGGGTAGTGTTGATGGTTGAATGAATGTGTGTATGAGTGACAGAGGTACGAATGTACGGATGAACAGAAAACCTTGGGATTATTTGATTCTCCTGTTAGAATAGACAATTGTTCACAATAGATTTTTACGAAAAACTTGTCTTATTAAAGAATTAATTAACAGAGAACCAATGTACTAGGTAACAGATGGTGGAGTATTCATGTCTTGGCTTAATAGTGTCTATATTTGATTTATAACAAATAGCTTGTGAATTGGTCTTAGAAATGATGCTAAATGTATTTTATTGAAATGTTTTTTTTTAAAAAAAGATAATAAATTGTTATTTTTGATACAAAATTTGAGTATGTTGAAATTTAATGAAGTAAACAACATTGATGATTGAGCCAAAGGATTAGGGTACTGGGGAAGCAAGGGACCCTTTAAAACAATATTGTTGTAGTTTTAGTATTTTGACTTAAAGAGGCATGTTTTGAAGTGGTCCAGATAAATATTCCCTTAAGTCTCCCTAAGGTTTGTGTGTATTACGGGTACCAAGACATTGGTAACAACATTATGAAGTTGAATAAGAGCGGTTCATCAACACGAGAGAATTTCTCATTTGGTAGAAGAAAAAGCAAGCCACATCCTCCACTGGAGGTGAAGATACCACCGGCCCGATTCATAGAATCAGGCACAGAAAAGGCGCAAGTGCTGCATGCCGAGAAGGTGCGTGCGCCATCCGTGGCGCACAAACATCTTTGTGCGGCACGCCTATTCATGGATTCCCATAGGCATCAGTAGCCATGGCGCAAGTAGCAGCAAGCTGCACGAGTAATGCCCCCAACAAGCCCCCATCCGCACCCCAGCATAATCACACAAAAACAGCTTGCAACCCCATCCTCACCCCAGCGTAATTGTGCAAAAACTCCCCGCAATCTCCGTGTCCACACCAGCACAATCTCACGAAAGCACCCCGCGATCTCCGGCTGCACCCCAGCATAATCATGCGAAAACACCACATGATCTCCGGTCACACCACAGAGAAAATGAGTGCTCTCCCACGGAAGGCCTGCCCCTCCAGCAGCCAAATCATGCACCAACACCTCGCAATCCCTGGCCATACCCCAACGTTATTGTGCAAAAACACCCTGCAATCCCCAGCGGCACCCCAGAGAAAATGCGTGCCCTCCCATGCAAGGCCTGCCCCCCCATGCAGCCAAATCACATGCCAACACCTCGCAATCCCCAGCTGCACCCCTGCATAATCGTGCAAAAACACCCCGCGATCCGTGGGCACCCTCCAGAGAATACACGTGCCCTCCCACACAAGACCTGCCCCTCCAGCAGCCGAATTGTGCACCAACACCTCGCAATCCCCTGCCGCACCCAGCGTAATCGTGCAAAAACACCCTGCAACCCCCTGGCCGCACCCCAGAGAAAATGCATGCCCTCTCACACAAGGACTGCCCCCAGTGCAGCCAAATCTCATGCCAGCACCTTGAAATCCCCAGCCGCACCCCTGTGTAATCACGAAAAAACACCCGTGATCCCTGGCCGCACTCCAGAATAATCGTGCAAAAACACCCCACGATCCCTGTTAGGCAGAATTACATGCAGTCCCGTTGGGAACACTACACACAATTAAGACTACAGGTGTAAGCACAATCTCAACTTTGGTGCAAGCCTGTACTACACAGTTATGTGGTAGCAGTTGCTGAGAAGCCAGACTTATCTCAAGATGGATGTGAGCAGCACAAGGTGTTACACAAAGGACTTGCAATCAAAGTAGTTCAAACAAACACTTACTTAAGGTTTCTTGGTAAAGGAATATACATTTATTTAAACATTTAGTTAGAAAACAATCCACTAGTAATAAGCAGCTCAATATCACACACCAATACACTACAATACTAAATCAATACGTTTCTGAACAAGTTAGGCTCCCCTGAAGTGGGAGCAAAATGGCACTTCAGAAACTTTCAAAAGGGGTAGAAAGACAAAGGTTATAAGAATCAAAACACGGTTACTTTCATAGGCAGGGCAAATAGTTTTAGTTCACTACAACAAGCCATTCAATTCAATAGGCCTGGGCCAAAGTCAATGGTTCAGTGTCTTGGATAGGATAGCGCAGTTCTGGTCGTAACGGTTAAGTCTTTGCCAATGTTCTTGGAAGTGGTTTGCACAAGAGTTATATGTCGGGTTAGGAGCGAACAAGACTCCAAAGTTGGGAAAGTTTCACAAACTTTCACCGCGGCAGAGAGGAGTTCTCAACCACATTTGCACAGTACCTTATGGATGAAGAATAGCTATAACTGAGGCAGTTGTTCCTAGCAGTTCCTGCAGATCTCGCTGTTCTTGAGCCTCAGTCGTGGGGAGGACGTCGGGAGGTTCCTGCACCGCACAGGGAAGAAGCCACCAACTTGGCAAAACGCTGGTTTAATGAGAGAGTGCCTTAAAGTCCACAATCTGGTATCCTTCTCACTGGCTATCTGGTTTTCAACAGCACTGTGATGAAAATTCGACCAGTATGGAGATGGTTTCCAGGTGGCTTGCGAGGTGGATGTTCCCACCAGCTAAAGGGAAGAAGTCGTCCTTAAAGGGCTTCTCTGTCAAGGGAGTTTCAGGCAATTCAGACCTGCAGCAAGGCTTCACCAGGCAAACCAACGGTCCAGGAGTTGCAGCAGTCGTCTTCCTTCAGCTTGTATTTGGTTCTTTCATTCCAGTGATCGACTCTGCCTTCCAAGTCCAGGGGCCTGGTTTTAAACAGTTTTCTCCCATTCATTCCAGCCTAGCTGTCACTCACCCAGCAGGGTGGCTGTCCTTGCTGGACAGTCAGCCAGCCAATCACGCCAGAGTGCATTCAGGTCTCCTAGGAGACTAAGCACGGGGAGTTTCGGGCACCTCACTCACACCCTGTTCCCCCCAGACACTCAGGCGCCAGAGGAGGGCTATAGCACGGAAGCCCGCCAAAAGCCAATGAACAAAGGGACCAAACCTGATTTGGCATGCAGAGACAAACACTAGAAGGACCTTTCCAAAAAGAAATGGTGAAAAAAGTCGATCGGAACCTGTTTTTGCAGAGGGGGCACAGACGCCATCTTGAAATACATGGCTCCGGTGGGTTTTAGTTACCGGAGCGTTTGAACAGGTCGCGGTCGGGAAAATCATGGTAATACCTCAGCCACCAGCCATTCTAAGAGGAAAGGGTAGCTTTTGAGGGCTACATGAGTTTTCTAGGCATAAGGAATACTAGGTATTCCCTCCAGCACTTTGCTGGATGGCAGTGTGTGCTGGGTATAGCCATTTTAAAAAGACCAGTAAAGTCAATTTAACTTTACATTCACTGGGACTCAGTAGTCAGTCCCAGAGAAGGTATTTAAACCTTGGGAAATCTGAAAGACATCCTTGTGCCACTGCACTTAGGGTGCTGTGTGACACACAAGAAAAAGATGGTGCCTATGGAGTTGCCTAAAACTGCATATCCAAAGAACACAAAAGTATAACACACATCAAAATACAAGAAAGAGTGGGAGAAAAGGCTCACACTCTTTCCAGGTGAAAATTAAAGTCCTAGAAATCCGGCAAAGTTGCTGGGGTTCTCAAAGGGTAAGGGAAATTAGCACATTTCTGAGAATTCTCCCTAACAATCCCTGGCCACACCCCATAGAAAACACATGCCCTCCCAAACAAGGCCTGCCCCTCCAGCAGCCAAATCACATACCAACACCTTGCAATCCCCGGCCGCACCCCAGCGTAATAGCGCAAAAGCACCCCATGATCTCAGGCCGCACCCCAGAGAAAACGCATGCCCTCCCACGCATGTCCTATCCCCTGCAGCCAAATTGCACGCCAACGTGCCAGTGATCACTGGCTGCACCCCAGCCAAAATGTCTGTCTGCACCTCACAATCTGTGGCATGCAGCGCCATCCACATGGGACACTCCAGCCCCATCACCCGTCACCCCACCCTGCAGGCAGCCCCCTCCACATGGGAAACCCCCAGACCAGCCCCCATCACCCGTGACGCTACACTGCAGGCAGCCCCCTCCACATGGGACACCCCATCCCACAGCACCTGTGACACCACCCTGCAGGCAGCCCCTTCCACATAGGATACCCCCAGCCCAGCCCCTGCCATCCGTGACGCCACCCTGCAAGCAGCCCCCTCCACATGGGACACCCCCACCGCAGCCCCCATAACCTGTGATGCCACCCTGCAGCCAGCCCTTCCACATGGGACACCCAAGGCCCCATCACCTGTCACCCCACCCTGTAGGCAGCCCCCTCCACATGGGACACCCCTACCACATCCCCCATCACCCATGATGCCACCCTGCAGGCAGTGCCCTCCACATGGGACACCCAAGCCCCCATCACCTGTGATGCCACCCTGCAGGTAGCCACCTCCACGTGGGACAGCCCAGCCCCCATCACCCATCACCCCACCCTGCAGGCAGCCCCCTCCACATGGAATACCCCCAGCCCAGCCCCCATCACCTGTGAAGTGACCCTGTAGGGAGCCCCTCCCACATGGGACACCCCAGCCCCCATCAACCATGACGCCACCCTGCAGGCAGTCCCCTCCACTTGGGACACCCCAGCACCCATCACCTGTGACGCCACCCTGCAGGCAGCCCCCTCCACATGAGACACCCATGACACCACCCTGCAGGTAGCCCCTTCCACATGGGATACCCCCAGCCCAGCCCCCATCACCCGTGATGCCACCCTGCAGGCAACCCCCTCCACAATGGATAGCCCCAGCCCCATCACCCATGACACCACCCTGCAGGCAGCCCCCTCCACATGGGACCTCACCTGCATGATGAACCCTTACACAGTGACACATCAATCCCTCCATCCATTGTGTGGCGTGCACTCTCACTGCCGTGTAGTGACACCAGCCAGAATATCCACCAGAACATATATCCTGCAAATACAAATGAATGCACACACCGGGTCACATCCATGAGTGTGGCAGCTGGGCAAACAGAATAGCTGCCCGCAACCATCTCCCAACATAAACATGTAACAACTGAATGTAAAAGTAAGTGCCTGCTGGACATGTGACAATGTCATGGCATCAATAACCAGGGACAAATTGTTCACCAATCACAGATCCCAAACCACCCTCAATGTGTGTCACATGAACAAACACTGCCAGGTGTCCCACAGCCTGACCTTCATTGAGCTGCTAATCCTAGAAGAGACTCCCTAATAACACATCACTGTTATGGCCATGTGTGAAGGACATGGCAATCAGACAGCGCACCACGCACCGAGACAGCTACAATGGGCATCCAATGTGTAAACAACATTAAATGCCAATAGTGTATCCCAGTGCAAGAGGTTGACCAACACCACAGACGGTGACAACTGCAAAAACACATGCTGGTGTAGGGGAAGGCAAATCATCTACAAATGTCCTGAACATGTAACACTCCCACAGTCACCCCACCTCACTCACAAACACATTGAGAGCAAATAAACAGTCATGCTGCACATGTGAAAGGAAATGCCATTTGCCTGCGCACACACAAACTCTCACTACACACACCACCCCCGGTCCACCCCATGTGTATACTCACCCCACAAACAAACCACAAACGTAACACTTGCAAGTAAGCAACCACACACATGACTAACGATGGGCAGAATCAGGGCTACTAAATGGACTACCAAACAGGCACACTGCAAAAATAACTGAACGACAATGACTGTGAGAGTAAAAACAAATATATTAAACAGTTGTATTCAAACCATATATACTGTAAATTAAATCATAAATCATAATACCAAAAGATGTACATGAAATAACAACAAATAAAAAAATGTCCTTGTGTATAAAAAAGTATTTACACCAAAAAATCACTAAAATTACTAACAAAAATACCAAAACACACCAAAAAACTATGTACAATAGTCCACAGTTCACAGTCCACTCCAAAAGAAAACAAAATAAAAAGGAAACCAACACCTACAGAGCTATGTACAAAAGAAATGAGTAATGTCTGCGATGCTAGCTCCAAATCATGACGAAATTGAAAGGAAACATATGTCTAGAAAACTATGTACACAGGCAACAGGCTAGTCCACCTTGTCACCAATTTCAGTCAATGTCTCAGCCAGGGCATCATCGAACACTGTGCCACTTCCCCTAGGCGGGCCTCCGCTCTCTCCTCAAGGGCTTACAGGGACTCCAGCATGGCCCTCTCCATCCCCTCCCGCTGCCTGCAAGTATCTTCGAGGATGTCAGCCCACCTCTCTGCCCGACGCAGTGCAATCTCCACCCTGGCTATGGTGACTCTCGCCTGCAGAGCCCGCTGCCTCTCTGCAGGGATTCGCTGCCCGTACCACGCGAACAAGGACGACATCCTTGTTCTAAGGTCCACATTTGCATCCTGCCTGACGCTGGATACCTGCCTCCTTGAGTTGGTATGCCCTGAATACAATAGCTTCCTACTTTGAGCCTGCTGCTGCCAAATTGCCCAGTGCCTGCTTCGTAAGGACGCCCTCCAGGCTGATGACACCACCTGGGGGCGTTGGGCCCGTGCCCTTCTCCTGGGTGCATGCTCTCCCTCCATTACCATTGGATCAGCATGGTGACCACCTCAGCTGATCCAACATCGACTCCCAAATCAGGCAAGGAATTTATCTCCACCAGACGGGCCGATATGGATGGGACTGGTGCACAGGGGTCCCTGGTGGTATCTGGGCCGGAAGGCGCCCGGGAGGATGACTGGTGCACAGAGGAGTGTGACAAGGAGGGGGTCACATTAGTGGCCAGCCCAAGCAGCACATTTGAGACCAGGAATACTACTAGCCAGTTCAGGACAGACCAGACGTCATTGTGATGATGTGCCACCTCACTAGTGCAAGCACGCACATCATCACGAATGACGCTCATATGCTGCATAATACTGACTAGTAGGGGTACCACTCTGTCCCGAATGGCAACATCTGCAGGCAATGTGGTGTCAGTCTGGGTGGAAACCACTGACACCTGCAGATGGGTCTGGCCTGGGGCATGCCTGCAGGTGCATACTGCTGCAGGTGCAGACAGAGGGACAGGAATTTGCACAGGTACCTCCACGGTGAACTGAACAGCCTTGTGCCCCTGGGTCATGACTGCAGCAGTCACACCCACCTCACCACCCCCATCGGGCACCCTGGACTGGGCTAATACAACCCCTTCTTCCTCCTTCTCCCCTGCCAACCTGGGTGACTCCCCAGCGTCTTCCACAATGGATGGCCCCTGTGCGTGCTCACCTGTTCCCCCCCTGCCAAGAGTCCACATCCTCCTTCGCCCTCTTGGACCTCCCCTTGGCAGCTGTGGATGATGGTTGAGACGCGGCACCAGCCTTCTCGCTCCCTGATGATGTTGTTTCCAGGGGGCGTGACTGGGCCTCACATCTCTGCCCATCCCTGCTGCCTTGCTCCACAGCACTTACTCCGCCCTCTTCTTCCAACGCCGCTGTGAATAAGGAGACATTGAACACAAACATCAGGGTACTGTACCGATGTGTGTTTGGCACAAAACATATGCACTTAAAGCACACTGCCAAAGATCACAACCATCATCACCCTCCACAACACACAGGTACATGCAATGTACATTCATACACATACATGTCTGTCCTTCACAACAGACAATCACATCCTTGGACATGGCACTGTCACCACCTCCAAATTGTATATGCTACACACACATGCGTCATGGGCCATACACATGTCATGCACACACATCACCTGACAGTCCTGAAGCAGTGCACGGAGCTATCACATCAGACTCCCCTCAACATCAATCAGGCCACAAGACTAGGGCACACATTAACATGCACCAGTTACATCCATCCAGTAGTGATGACCAGTCACACAGTCACATCTCAGATACATAAATATGTACACCATGCCTGTTCATGAAGTTGACAACACCACCCATGTGTCACACCTCTACCACGGGCACATCTCAGACACATGTTGAAAGATTAAAGAATATTGAGGCTTAATACGACATAATAGAAATACGCCGGTCACAAGGTCAAAGTATAATGTACATTTATTAACAGGCAGCTGTCTGACTCTCAACAACCCGCAATGTGTGCAAGCAGACACCGTGAGATGAGAGAGTGCTGGACATTTCAAAAACACAAGTGAACTGGATGGACCCCAGGCGGCCCATAAGACTGGGGGTCTCCAAACGGCCCTTTAAGATGAGCAGCAGCACCCTTGAGATGGATGGGGATGTAGAATCGAGTCTTGCATCAAATAATAATGACAACTCAATAAGTTGGCAAAGGGAGTCTGTTCAATGACAAGTACAAAAAACGTGGAGTTCAATGAACATCAGCAACCGCTCGATCTTCCTTCTTGCTTAAACTCCGATTAATTTTAGAAAACCCACAACCTTTATACCAAAAATTCGTCATCATTGACGTGTAATCTTAAAAACCTAATGCAACTTGATTGATTATATGAAGGTAACTTTAACATAGATAGTATATCTGTAAATGGTAACGGGGAGAGGGGATTTGGTATTAATGTCAGGATAGGGCAACTAAAACCTTCCTCTGAACTGGCTACTGTAAACATCACTTAAAGTACGACGTCCCATTGGCTCTACTATCTATAGGACCCTAGATGACATGGTCCACTATGATTGGGTTGGCATGGATCCCACACATTCTTTTCTACTTGCGCTTAGCACATGCACAATAATTGGCCATGTGCAGGGAGTAAGCCTGCACCCCAGCTTTCCTTCAATTCATGTTTCAACTATACATCACCTCAGTGGGTGCGTGTCAATTACTGCTTTGTAGTTTGGCCTTGAGTCTGACTCTTGGTCTGAGAAAGTTTAAGGAAGATAGGTACGACGAGGCTCCATGCGTAGGTGTGAAAGTCTCATACCTTTCTGCCGCCTTACCACGTGACTAGGACACCATGAAATCAGCCTCTTCTTCATGCAGTTCTGTGTATTTGATTAAATTCTGTCAGTGGTATACCATCTGTGCTTATCTCGACCTTGCTGAACAGGAGACTCTTGTTATTCTTATGTCTAGTTGTAGGCATCGCCAGCCTATTCCAGCCTGATAAGACTTGGGCCTCTTTGCAGGGTACCTTCAGCAGGGTTTCTCTCCATTTTTACCTCTTGATTTGTTGCTGCAGCCTTTCCCTCTTGAAACTTTTAGTAACCTCTGTTCAATTCTGCTCATGTGCGTAGCGGATTTTTCACTCATCTATAAAGTGCTTTTGAGGTAGATATATGTATAGTTGGCGCCTGCTGCAACCTACTTCCTACTAAGCATAGCAAGTTCCACGATTTCTTTGCTTCTTGCGGTTTCTTGCGTATGTACACGTTTAAACTGACTTATTGTCTTCCTTGTGCATCTGGCAAAGGTTTCTTCATCTTGAAATCAACTGTTTCACCTTAGGCCCACCATGTCACTTATCCATGGCATTTAGTCCTTTTGTCAACATTCTTAGGTCCTTATATGCTCTATCTATGCGTCCATCCAATTCCTCATGATGCCATCAGTCGTCTTCTTTTGGTATCTTTTTGTTTTTTTCGGGTATTCCATTCTGACAACCGCTCCTTTGTCGTGTCTGCAGATATCGATTTCTCAGTGGGTACCTTACTCTCCAGGTTTGCTTAAGTGTCAGTACTTCAAAAGGTGCTGTTCTTCCGATAGGCACTGGGCAGAGCCTCACTGTGGCTCTCTGCTGGTTTACCTGTTCTTCATACATCACATATTTTGGTGTGAACATTCCTGGCATTTCGAAGGGGGTGGCTGGACTCTGGACAATGTCTGGCACTTCCTCTTCATAAGTATTTATACAAGTTTTCCAGAATCCCGGACACATCATCCAGCTTCTCTTCGTGTAATACATTTACCTAGGGTTAATGACCTATCCACATAACGAAGTCATGCTTAAACATATTTGAATAGTTTGTTGTTTTCCTTTAAACATTTCACATGTTTTCCAAATATAAGACACAAAGGTAAGATTCCTTATTTAGCTTGCTTATATTTGTCTATCATTTGTTCTTGAGTTTAAAGTCAGCTTAGTTTCAAGGAGTGAAAACAAATATGTCTGCAAGAAGAGCACGTTCAACTATTCCCCATTCTACTTTGCTGTTTGAATGTGGAAGGCACTATTGGAACAGATGGTATCTAAATTACTGATTAGTATGTCTTTTGTTTAACCCAAGGGTTGCGCAGAGTTATGCAGAATTTGTTAACTCTCCACAACAGTGCTTAATGTGGTGATTGCATAAGCAGCAGTAGATGTACCATCTGGTAGTTTAAAACAGGAGCCATCACAGAATAACTCCCCTTGTGGATTCCTTAAAGGTGTATCAATTAAATCAAATCTGCCCTTTGTTTCTTGTTCTGTATTAAAGAGGCAATCATGTGACATTTTGTCACTGCAATCCTTCTCTTGTGGAGAAGGCAATAGTTCAGCCGGATTCAATTAATAAAATCTCTTAATTTGAATATGCGGAGCAAATAGAATCAGCTCGTACCTTGTTAGTCGAGCTGATGTGAAATGTTGCACCTGCGTTCTGTTTAATAGAACGTGTATGGAGCGGGGTACCATCACGATTAAAGAGCGACCTAAAACCATACCCTCACTTTTTTCATGGATGCAGCAGCAGCTTCTACAGCTCTCAAACATCTCGGCAAAGTGCATGCAACAAGGTGTAACATGGAGGAAAAATAGCCGCACAGCCTATTTTTGCCCCCATGTTCCTGTGTCAAAACAGCCAAAGCAAATCTATCACGTTCATGCACATACAAAACAAAGCCTTTTTTGTAATTTGGTGTGCCCAAGCCTTAAGCAAATGAAAAGCGTTCTGGTGATCCCTGTTCCACGGTAAAGGCAAAGAAATATCCTTCTTTGTCAGTGCCAACATAGGTTTTATCAACAACAAAAAATTGGGGATCCACTGTCTGCAATATGAGGCCATGCCTATTAAAGCTCTGACCTCTGTCTGTGTATTTGGAACAGACATATCAGAGATGCTTTGTATCCGTTCAGGTGTCAGTATTCTTCCCTCCTTCAACAGGAGATAGCCCAAATAGGCGACCTGCTGTCCCCAATACTGAAACTTCTTCAATTAAGCCTTTTGCCCATGTTCTGCTAAATGAATTAGCAGCAACACAGTACCCTCTTTGCAGGCATCTTCAGAATCGGCAGCTAGAAGCAGATCATCAACATATTGCAACATATTGCAACAACATGCAAGTGGAAGGCAACTCAAGCATATCAAGCTGCTCTTTCAATGCTCTACTATAGATACTTGGACTTTCAGTGTACCCTTGCGGCACACAAGTAATTGTGAACAAGCATCCCCATAGGGTGAACGCAAACAAATATCTGCTGTCAACATGCACAGGAATACTAAAGAAAGTGTTTTTCAAAACCACAACACTAAAATGTGTAGCCGTGGCTGGAACGTTATAGTCAGAATTGGTGACATTGAGTACAATCAGAAACTGTGGAGCAACCACCTTATTAATTGCGCGCAAATCAATAATAAAATGAAAAGGAATCGCATTTCACACACTTTTACACACACTCCCTGCAATTTCTTCAATTACACCTCAATGTACGAAATCAGAAATAATACTTTTCAAAGCCTGTTCACCTTCGACCGAAATCTTATACTGCGGAATAGGCTGCAATTTAACACCTGGTTTCAACACAATGTTAAGTGGCTCAACCTGTAAAATTCCACCATCATTGTCATTAACTGCCCATAAACATGTCGGAACCTTATTCAATTCAGTTGGTAAAGGCATAGACAAAAATTGTGGAACGGAAGTTTGTTGGGGCGAAATCATTAAGTACACTCCATCTGGAGAACAGTAAATCACAGCATTCAATTTCTTTAATAAATTCAATCCAAACAAATGTTCGCCATAATTTGTCGTCAATAGAAATGGACAAGAATCAGTAAATGGTCCCAGTGAAATTGGTACCGGCTGAGAGACCGGACTAACCACTGACGTACCAGAGAACCCTACAGAAATGTTGTCCTGCCATGACAGTTGAATATCTGGAACCCATGAATGATCAATAGAACACTTCTGTGCTCCTGTATCTATCAAAAAGAGATGCTCCCTACTCCCCACCTTCATTTCAACATAGGGCCCTTTCTGATCGACGGGAATATGTATTGGTTCCAGACTCTGCTTTGGGCTGTCCTAACAGAACAGTATGTCGCCTGATCCAAAATCCTCAGAAAAATAGACATTCGAAGGATTGTCAAAAATATTCCCACTACTAACACTCTGTTGCTGATTATCTTGTGATGGTGTCCGTTGGTTCCGTGCAAACTGATTTCTACCAGGACCCCCTATCTCAGGACGGCCTCTGGAGCTGTGGCACCATATGTACTATTTGATCTTTGCTGTAGGATCGGGCATTGTGCTTGCCAATGACCCTCCTGTCTACAGTATGCACACTGGTTTATGTGTACAGGACCCAGTTGTGCGCCACCCTGTGGTGTAAATTGGCCTCTGAACTGTGTATTCCCACCTCTGGCTCCTCTAGCTATCTGCTGCAATAACACTCTAGCCTTAAGGGTCTCTTTTCTTCTTTTCCACCTTTTCCTTCTCTGTATTAACCCTATTTTCATAATACTGAGCCATGTGTAACACTTCAGATTGAGATTTCGGGTGCCACGCACTCTCAGAAGTCATGATCTGTGATTGGATTTCAGGCAACAATCCACGCACAAACTTATCAACAAATAGCCTCTTTCCTGGCACTGTACTTAAATCTTGACCACTAAAATCCAAACATGCTTGCTCAAATCTGTTAAAATACTCAGTTGCACCTTCTGACTTTCCTTGCATGCAAGCTGTAAGCTTATCCCATATGATTCTTTTTTCAGGAACCAGAGTTTTTAATTTAGTCACTATTCTGTCTGGCAACATCAATATCACCTGTTACGGTTTTTCACAGGGATTCCTTTCCCCATCTGCTCGTACTAAGGCATCCCATGTATCACCCATCCCTGCCGGATCATCTACAGTTCTAATCTGCTTCCATAAATCAGCAGGAAGGATCACGGGAAACAACAAACCTATATCACCCAGTGTGAAAACTGACGAATGCAAGACAGATTCAATTTCTTTATAAAATCCTGTTGGAGTCTTCCTAATATCTGGAATTGATTGCCTAAAGGTATTCACTTCCTGTCTAGAAAACTAGACATGGACAAACTGTGAGACATAATGTGCTTCAATAGTGGTAGCAGGTGTTCCTGTTGCAGCATTAGCAGGAATCTCTACTTTCGGAACAAATGTCGAGGAACCTCCCTCATCGGCAATTGTAAAATAGGCAAATCACAATGTCTATTAAGCAACAAGGCTAAATAAAGTGACAAAGAAGTCAATGCAGTATCGGGCAAAAATGCTCTTTTATAAATAACCATCAAATCTGCGGGACAACATTCCTTTCTCTTCCTAAATTCATCTTGTAAATATTCAACCATCACCTGTAACACCTTCCTTTGCATTGCAGGAGCATGCTGACTAAATGTGTCATGCAGTTCAATGGGACAATTTGAAACATCTGAAATCCATCTAAGAGCGTCTCTTGTGCAAATGCACATTTCTTCACACGTTGGTTTCAATGGAGGAAGAAATCGCTTCTGCACATATGAAGCCTGCCGTCCATTATCATCCATCTCATCTTTCTGTAACCGATCTAGCTCCCTTTTAAACTCAAATACCTTCTCAACGTACTCATATACTTTGCCGCAGTGTCCCTTGAGAGGGCAAGGACATTCAAATCCCTCAACCCCTGTGGGACATTCATCCGTCAAATCACTCCATATATCAACTAAATACGTTCCCATCCTTTCTATCACAATGTTCTGTTCAGGAATACCCCCTTGATCAGAAATCGCAACTAAAACAGCCAATTCATCACCCTCTTCTATGTACTTTTTAGCCCAGCTATACAATTATCTTTTTCTGTCTTTAGATACTGTGCCATGACTCACTATTCTTGGATCAGCTCCTGCCCCTTCAACCACTACAGGTGGAGCAGAACCACCTGGCAAAGAGGGTTCATACAATTCTTGTTCAATACGTAGCAGAGGCAATACCGCTGGCGGTGCAGACAGAATTATGTGGATGACAACTGTTGACACGGATGGAGGTGCAGGAGGAGGAACAACAACAGGAAGAAGAGGAACAACAATGGGAGGAGGAGGAACAACAACGGGGGAGGCACATAAGGGGGTGGTGCAGTTGAAACAGTTCTACGTTCATTCAATAATGTATTAATTAACTTGTCTGATGTATGAAAATCCTGAGACGGATATATCTTTTGCACATCTAGTCGGAAAGCCCTATCCATACCTCTAATGGATTCTGACTGTTTCTGCTGATAATGCAATAATGCTTTCTCAGCATTCGTCATGTGTCTACGTGCAAGCTTTTCTCTTCTTTTGAGATGCTGCATAGCTTCCTTTTCCAATCTTTAACTGCATTAAATGATGCAGGCCTAGCCTTTTTTCCTAACAATACAGATTCCAAAGGCTCTAGGCGGGCAATTTCAAAACTACCATAAACTGGCCACTGAAGTTTGGAAACATGTCGGGTGTGTCTGTGCCAAATTTCATTAAATATGATAGCTCCCAGACCATACTTACAATACATTAAATAAGCTGGCGACCCTTTGGATGGCACCAGTTGGCCTTTTTTCAAAGATTGTATTTCCCTGCGGAGTAATACCCTGAAAGAGGATGACAATTTCGCAGGAAAAGTTACATCGCGTTCTTACCTGGCTATGTTTGTTTCTACAGAGACAACACTTGCAACATATATCAGGATTTTAGGAATCGGGGTACGACTCACCTGATTTCAAATCAATCAAAAGGTCTGATCGGATATCAAATTATTGTGGCTGGTGTTTTCGACAAACAAGCCTTGATAGGGGATCCCTCGTCGTGATGCCCACTAAACTTTGCTCACCATCCAGGGATCGGCGTGCAGTACTGCGTAGGAATCGTGTCTCACTTTGCAGGGTGCCCCGTCACTCTCTGATCCCAGTCCGGTAGCCTGGTCTGTGTCTAGCAATGTGGCATCAATCTTGATGGTCCCTATTCGGCGTCATCTGAAATATTAAAAAATATTGAGGCTTAATACCACATAATAGAAATACGCTGTTCACAAGGTCAAAGTATAATGTACATTTATTAACAGACAGCTGTCTGGCTCTCAACACCCCGCAATGTGTGCAAGTGGACACCGTGAGATGAGAGAGTGCTGGACATTTCAAAAATACAAGAATTTATACAAGTTTTCCACAATCCCGGACACATCGTCCAGCCCCTCTTTGTGTAATACATTTACCTAGGGTTCATGGCCTATCCACATAACTAAGTCATGCTTAAACATCTTTGAGCAGTTTGTTGTTTTCCTTTAAACATTTAACTTATTTTCCAAATATAATACACAAAGGTAGCATTCCTTATTTTTCTTGCTTATATTTGTCTATCATTTGTTCTTGAGTTTAAAGTCAGCTTAGTTTCAAGCAGCGAAAACAAAGATTTCTGAAAGAAGAGCATGTTCAACTATTCATCATTCTACTTTGCTGTTTGAACGGAGAAGGCACTATTGGAACAGATTGTATCTAAATAACTGATTAGTACGGCTTTTGTTTAACTTCAAGGTTTCTCAGTGTAGGACAAACAATCCACTTTAGCAGCTTCAACAATCGTATCTACGTTGACATCATGAAAATCGTACAAATTTCATCTTGCTCTGCTGGTGCCAAAAACACAATTCTAATCAAGGGACAGAAAGCAAGAGGCGATCAAAATGGTGGATAACTCAAAATGGCGGCATAGTCAGCCAGTTTCAGGTTCATTCAATGCAATTTATAGGGTGATGCGAATGTGCTTAGGCCAATCGTTTACTATCAAGCGGTATTCATGCAAAATATACTTTTACAATGTAAGAAACACCGTGCACATTGTGATATGCTGCATTACAACACACATTGAAAAAGTGAGTGTTGAAATTATGCATGGTTCATAGAACACATGTGGAGCACAGTCTGGGACATGCACACAGACATCCGTACAAGAGGCATATTTGCTGTAAGGCCAAGGTGCACACTCGCACCAAAAATTCAACATGCACTGTGGAGGCCAGCAACACATGGACACTCACCTGACGACACCTGACGGTACTGCAAATCGCAGACCTCGGTTTGCAGCACCGGGTAAAACTTCTCCACGACCTGAATGTCAGTGGTGTTCAACCGGCCCCGGCGCCCCCCTTAGATGGCACCAGCCTGGAGGAATCGCTGTGCCTTGTTGTGGGTCCTGGATTTCAGATCCTCCGAGCTCTTGTGCACATGGTGGTAGTCACAGTGGTGCCACCGCCTCCGCATCAATGGCACCCACAATCTGATCCCAGATCAGCTTCCATCCTTCCTTCCCGACTTGCGTTGGGGTGCTGAAGAGGGCATCATAATGCCCCAGGACATGCTCCACCAGGATATCAACTTCCCTGACTGTGAAGTTGACAGCCCTCTGCCTCGCTGCCATGGGGTTGCCACTTGCCTCCGAAGATATTTGTTCAGACATGGAAACCCCCGAAGCAGTTGTGGATGGGCAAGGTGGTCCTGGGGCTGGGCTGTGCGGTGGTGGTGATGTTCTGGCATGTTGGGAGTCTTCTGAATCAGCTGAGGTGGTCACACGGCCAGGGACAGGAGCACTGGCAATGGCTCGACAGCAGGCACTCAAATTGCAGGACAGGTGGGCAGCAGGCAAACACAGTGGACAGGCAGCAGCAGATGGCACGTAGGAGGCAGCGCAGCACAGTAGGAGGCAGGTAAAAAGGCTTGCAGGCTGGAGCGTGTTTCTTTCGTGTTTCTCGCATGGGCAGCCGGAACCAGAGTGATGGTTACTCTGTGCAAGTGAAATTAGCACGTACATGTAAAATCAGCAGAAAGGCCCAAATTGCATAAATTACATGACATTCGCTGGCCGTTGGGCGTTGGCATTCAGAGTAGGGATAAAGAAGTGCGTAGGAGAACATTACACCGAATATGTTTTTTGGAGTGGACGGACATGTGGATATCAGACATTTTTTAGGTGCCACACAATTTGTTCACTACGGTGAGAGTGCAAACTTTTTATTTTGGTGGGCAATTTGCCTCCATGCGCATGTTTTCTTTTCTGAGGCTAATGGTGAGTCACGTACGCATTATTCATACTCTGGGTGCCCCTGTGTATCACATACCCCATTATTAACATCACAGTGGCTTTTGTGGGCTTCACGTATACATTTATTGTGTTGCTGGGCGTCATAGCGTAACGAATAGCGCTTTTTCTTTTCGCGAGAGCTACCGAGGGGTCACATATATGCATATTTGATATTTGGGGTGCCTGTGCGTTACACGCCCCATTCATTTTTTTACCTGGGGTAATATTGAGCCTTGCAGGACCACACTCGTACGTTCTACATCACGTACCCTGCCCCCTCACTCCTATTGCCAAGGACAATTGCTTGTTGTGCCTCCCATTGTACAAATTCATCTGTACCATGGTTGGGAAGGCCCCAAGAAGGAAAGGTGGCAGAGGTGGCCAAGGTGGCCAGGGCTGGGGACGTGCAGAGAGAGCTGTGCACCACCCCCAACAGGGTCAGGGATCAGGGTCAGAGATCTGCAGGTGATGCTGCAGTCCCCTGCACCCAAGGTCAGGGAGCTACAGCAGTATCTGTTGCCCCCCCCAGGTACACGGACACGCAGGGGCAGCTGATGGCCGTGTCTACAAGGGTAAGGGATGTCCCTGCAAAACACCTGACCCCAGCACCCTGGGTCAGTGATCTGCAGGGTCATCTGCTCTCCCAAGCACCCAGGTTGAGGCACCTGCAAATGCAGCTGCTGACACCAACCGCCAAGGTCAGGTAGATACAGCAATATCCGTTGTCATCCCGCCACGGTACACAGACACGCTGATGGCTGTGTGTCCAAGAGGAAGGGACGTCCCCGCAAAACACCAGACCCCAGCACCCTGGGTCAGGGATTTGCAGGGTCATCTGCTCTAGACCCCAAGCACCCAGGTTGAGGCACTTGCAGATGCGGCTGCTTCCCCAACAGCCAGGGTCAGGGAGAGACAGCAGTATCTGCTGTTGTCGTCCCCCCAGGTATACGGACACACAGGGGCAGCTGATGGCCGTGTGTCCAACGGGAATGGACGTAAAGTTAAATGCCCTGGACCCAGATCCCATGTTGAGGCACCTACACTGCCAGTTACTGACACAAAATCAGTGGGTGATGGCATGGCCCAGGCCACTAGTGGTCCAGTCCCTAATGCCCTGAGTGTTCCCAGCCACACAGGGTCTGCACCACCTTCCAAGAGGCAGAAGCATGCAGAACAGGGTAAGACTCAATCCCAAAGCACAGCACAGCACAGGAGACAGCCACGTCGAGGAAGTGGAGCTTCAATGATGATGAACTCCAGATCCTCGTGGACTGCGTGCACAACCACCACAGTGACATGTGCATGTGGCCAGGGAGCACACATACATAATGAAGCGGTGGGATGACCTCCGCCGTTGAGCCAAATCAAAGATGGGTGCCAACCTTGCTTCTGCTCTGGTGACATGAGGAGGGTCACCACAGGAGCAGGATCTCATGCCACATGAAGAGGTCATGAGAGCATGAACATCACTGAGACAAGTTGCTTCTTGTTTTCCTGATAAAAGTGTTAAGTAGAAGTATGAACTGAGATACGTTGTTTTTTGATAACCCAATGAACGTGTTTTATTTCAAGAAGAAGTATTGGGAAAGAGTGAAGTGCTATCTTGACAGGAAGTGGTTTCTTTGAAGAAAGTGTTACATGATAACAGGACAATTGCATTTGGTTTTGAACCTTTATTTTGGGGAGAAAATTAATCTTTTATATATTTTAAGATGGATATTGAGGAAGATTTTTGGCCTCATTATAAGTTTGCCGGTCCGGAAACAAAGGTGCCAGTAAGCTCATTGGCACCCTTGTGTCCGAACCGGCAAACTATAAGTCTGCCTGTTGGGGCCGCTGTGCCCGACAGGTCTGACACTGCCGCGTGTGTTGCAGTCATGGTAGGCAGACTGTTCACGGGAGCACCAGCACCATTAGCAACAGTGCCGATGCTCCCGTACACCCCCTCGGGGGATTTACAAATATTCCAGTGCCTGACTTCCCGGCCGGAATGAGCCGGTGGCACTGGGAGGTCAGGCATCGGTAAATTATTCTGAGTCTAGCGGCAACCCGCTGGTAGCACCGGCAGGGTTACCACCGGACTCGGAATGAGGCCCATTGACTTGTTTTGCGTTTATAACCAACTATGATGAAAAGGACATTTGTGATATCTCTGAGAAAGACACAGTGGTTGAAAAAGACGTTTCTATTTCTTTGAACAGAGCTTTGTTAAATCAAAACTGTAAGCTAAATATTCCTGAATTGATCCAGGGGAAGGGAATGCAACCCTGGTCGCAAGGAGTACTTTTGAAGAACATTTGGGTTTGAATTAGAAAACTGCTTTGTTGAACCAAAAGTCAGCCATAATTTCCTTGTATAATTTTATTGTATGTATTAGTGTGAGGGCCAGAGATATTTTGTACACTGGGTCAATTTTTCTGTAGTTTTAGTTTGCTAGGCGGGACCTCTCTATTAGGTTAGGAAAAGTGAGGCGTTTATCAAAATCCCTTTTTATTTTGAATAAATGGCAAACCCTGAGAAAACCTTTGCGTCTGTCTCACATTTCTGATCGCTCACAACCATGTTGCTGACATTGAAGCATCTTTAGAGTCAGGAAGTTCCACCTATGTCACTTATAAACGATTCACTTGGAGGGATGCCCTGTCATCAGTCCCAATGCTTAGCGGCATGCTCAAAAGCTGAGCAGTATAGCATTGGAAAATGGCCACACCATTAGGTCCAACAGTTTCTGAAACACACATCTTAGGGATAAAGGTGGTTGCTGAGGGCAAGCAAGATAGGGATTGGAGTAGAAGGTAGGCCACAGTGGTGAGGACAAGGGGGTAGAGAGGGGAAGGGTGTTGGATATGAAGTTGAAGGGAGGGCCAAGGTTTTGGGATGAGGGTGGCAGAGGGCCAGGTTATTGGTGATGAGAGTGGAGGAAGGGCATATGTGTTGGGGATGAGGGTTTGGGCAGGTCAAGGATAACTGTGTAGTTAAAAATGAAGTCACATACATAATTGAAATGAGGTGTGGGAAATCATCTTCAACAGCTTGTGTGAAATATTTACCATTTTATTTATATACAAATGTGATATTGGTGTAATCAATTGTCCTTAGAAAAGTTCTAAAAGATTTCTTATTGCGTGGAACATCCATCTTTCCCTTCCACATGGCCAATGTGTATGTGCTCTCCAGCATGTGTGTTGTCCTCCTCATTCAGGGTTTCCATGTGTAAAGAAATAAGTGACACAAAACCCAAACAATAAAAATAATCCAAAGGTCAAATAACCACTGCACCGATTTGCAAAAGAAAACAAGGTTTATTACACGCCAAAGTCTCTGATGGTCCTGTAGAACCGAACTGACACGGAGTTTGAGTTTGTCACACCCCAAGAAGTTACAGGTTATGTAGTGGAAAACCGCATATTAGCATACACAGGTAACAATGTCATCCCACCACCCTCATTGGCTACCGCATATATGACATGCTAATGCCCAACTATAGTCACTGGATTGATTGGCCACACCTTATCTAAAGCCATTCCCCTTTCCACATAGCTCACTACATTGTCACTATTGAATCCAGGTACAGGATTAGCTAATGAGTGTATATTAATACACTAATAAATTGTGACCATTACGTGATGTGCACCCCTCTGATCCAGACACGTTCAAAGTAAGACTGGCAAGGCCAATTCTGCTTTGATACGACAAAAGGCCTACTCATTATACCAGACACTGCAGCGTACACAAGCTGCACCCTCAACCTTGCACTAAATTTATTCCAGACACGGTTCTTTTTTATTTCCTTTAAACCCCAGGGGCCCATTAATGATGAGACCAGGGCACCACTCATGGGCTTGTATTTAAGGGATTTATTTGCTATGGTTGTGTGTCTAAACACTGGCCTTATAATAAATTGCCCTCTCTATAATCTCTGTAACCACAACATTTGTATATTTATTTTCTCTTTCCGTGTTGCTATGTGATATATCTAATGTGTGTCAAAACTAACTACAAGTGATAAAGGCGCCTTCTGCTGCACCAAACTCAAACGTCTCGCAATGCAGTACTTGTTAGCATATCTTCCCAGCCTGAACCTTTTTGCTTGGCTGGGACCCACTATGTCCATCCCAAAATGCCCCCCCTCTAGTTAATACTCCATTAACTATCCCAGCTGCTTCCCTTCGTCTATAGTCAGCATCTTTGGGGATCCATGCCCTGCATACATGGCATAAGCTTCCCCCACTCTTGGCATATTCCTCTGGAGTGCACACCGTGAAACAACGCACCCCCATCTTTTGCAAGATCAACCCAATACTCTACATTATATTCAGGGTCAGATGGAGGGGCAGGCAAGGTACCTGAGGGTTCAAAATCCTGCTCTACTCTCACCATTCTGTTTATCACTCTGGGAATACACATGTTTTGTGAGAGCAGGAGCTCTACCCGGTGTTATTTATACAATTATATTCACACTCTTTGGCAGGGTCTTCGTACAGCATCTCAAAATCATCTGGCACAAGCAAAAAGTAATGAGCAGAAAAACCACAATAGGAACCAATAACTTTATGGCTATTTCAAAACACGATGGGGCCCACAAAAACATCAAATTGAACCAGTCATAAGCATTAACTCCTGCTTCCTTCTCTATGCAAATCCTCAAGTTGTGAAGGGTCCCTATCGCATGAGTCATGGATCCATTTTCTGCATCATTTTGGGGGTATACATGAAACAGGACAAGCCAATTTTCTTGCACACACTCCCCTCCATAGCTGGGAGCAAATCCAATACGTATCTGTTCTGGAGGGTCATGAGTCATATTGCAGATAATTCAGTCTTTATAGAATTAAGACCATGCTCCGTTTGGTTTTCAAACTGAATGGTCTGCCTCCGGGTGATATACAGCCACTTGGCATTTTATGCAGTTTGGATACATGGTACCAGAAGGGAAGTGAAGAATACTTCAGTCTTGGTAAACAGTCAAAACCGATCCAGGATCACCTTCATTTTGTCAGATGTGTGCTGCGACCAGTGATTGGATGTTTTCTGGTAACAGGACCTTAGTGAGCGGAGGGCACACTTGTGGGATAGGGCTTAGTTGCTACTGACGGTGGCATATTTCTAACTTTCAGGTGTGAATCGAAAACTACCAAGACTTCTGAATGCAAAGTGGTGAGTGAACAGATGCCCCTCCAAGATGGCAGTAGATTGAGGTACCCGTTTTGTCCATACACCCAATACACATTCGTCAATGCTGCTGTGCCTTCAGTTACATCTGGAATAAACAGTGTTCTATTACATTGAATGTTCATTCCTACAGGTAAAGTGCAATTTTTTGGAAGCAACAGGAATAATTGCATTTTTGTTGGGTCTCACTTAGCTCGAGCCATGTCACCTTTTGCACATAATGTTCTCCATATCTTGAGACAGTTCTGATTGACATGTGCCACTTCATCCTCTGAGAAATCCAGTAAGCCCCCCGCTGCACAGCTCACTACTCCTGTCACCCATCTATCGTTGGAAATCAACACACCTTCCATTTTCAACTATGGTTGTATTTTACACCCACTTGTTCTTTCTTCTTGAAACACACTTCATCCCTGTCCATTCTGACTGCTTTGACCATGTGCCCTTGGAAAAGGCCCCTGGCAGAGGCCAGGTGTACTAAACATTGGGCTATAAGAGGTGGCATTTTTTGATGTATGAAGAGCTTGGGTGTACCCATCACATGAAGTATCAAAGAACATGCTTAGCAGCTCTTGTTTGACCTCGCCCTACCCACCTCATGCATGTGATTATACCACATGTTATCCATCTCAGGGTGTTGCACATGCGCCATGGTTTCTAAAATCACACCCCTATATTGATTGTACTCTATCTTTGTTTCAGTTGGCCCTCTATTACGTGTTATCCCAAAAGTTTCTACATCATGTAATGTATATATATATATATATATATATATATATATATATATATATATATATATATATATATATATATATATATTCATTACCATACCCCCTGTATATGCTCCAAACCATCGATGTATATGTATATGTAATGTATATATATATATATTAATCATTGCTAGCATCATAATCGGAAAGGAAAGTAAATATACTGTTACTTTATTCCCTAGTATATGCCTTTATGCATTTTCCAGAGAAGCTGACCTGGTACTAGGTGCCCTCCCTACATCAGTTAAGTGAACCCAGTACCGTAGCTCCTTCATATGAACTGTGTGGTATTGAATAGACAACCATGTAAGGTCCCTGAAAACACTGGTCATTCCACTGCCTCACGAAATTCCTCACATGATTTGTTTTCACCAGCATACATTTGTGGCACTTGTAAACTCACTGGACCTGTTTACAGTGTCACAGTTGCCTCTTCTTCTCTAGGAGCGATCTGTTGAGTTAAAAACTTGATGCTTTTGGTTAACTGCCTCAACTATCCTTGAAACTCCTCCCCCACCACCTCTGTTGCCCTCTGAGTGTATGAGGCATATGCAATCTTTTCTCCCCATCACTGTCTTGTGCAGTGACAAGTGGTGGTCCTTGCTTGGCTGCGTTCTCAGGCTAAACAAAGCCAGACAGAGACAATGCAGCCAATTCCTCCCTAGCGTAGTACACAGTGTAGACAGCGTAGCTTTTAACAGACCATTACATTTGTGCACAATCCTGTTAGACCACATACCAATTACATAATAACGTACAATTGTCATGCCGTGTTCTAGGCTACTGCATTGATTATGTTTACCTTAGGGGGTATTCTTGTGAGTGTTTTGATTAAGTATCTAGACCTGTGTTTCTCTTTACATGTGACCAGGGGGGACTAAAGACAAGAAATGAAAACTGTACATGTTGTGTTTTAGTGATTCTGTGATTTTTCATTTTGAAAAACAAACTAGTGTTTTCAACTTGTTGGTAGTTACAGCATTAGCAGGAAGGAACCGTGAAGAGAACAATACATGTATATTCTTTCTACATGCTGGCCTGGTTCTTGGTTCCTATATTGTAGAAGGGGTGAGGAATGACAATGGTGGTATATGAATCAAAGGCAGAGCTTGTCAAAAATCTAAAACAGTGCTCAATTGGTGTGACACTCTTGATTGGGGGAGGGTAGAATGAACTCCCTGCATTAATTGTCACCCCGTAAATATATCCTACAGGACTTTGGACCTGTTATTTTCTATTATTAACCCCTAAAATAGTTTGGGCTTCATAACGAGATTGTTGTTAAAGATCTGTGAATTCCGCTGGATGGAATCAAAGTTACTGCCATGGCCTCTGGCGTAATCAGTGCCAAATCATGAGTATATGTGTGCGCCACATCTATGGTAAAGGTAATTCCATAGTTCTGTCCAGTAAATCCCCCACTTATTGGTTGTTTTAGCTTTTCCGCTGGAAAAGTGGAAGAATTACCAAATGGAGATTCTGCTGGTGAAATTAAAGCTGAGTGGATGTAAGGTCATTGTATCAACAGGAAGTTCAGAGGTGGTCACAATTTAAAAACTCAATCCATTCATAAGCACCACTTTCCTGTTTCGATCCCAAGCTACAGGCAGTGCCAAACATGGCAAGAGATAAAGGCAAAGGGAAGGTGCCAAACATGCATGTTTGAAAATGAAAATTCAGAGAGGCCAAGCTCCAGGTCCTTTTGGAATTGGTGGTCAATCATGCTGATGAGCTTTTGGGGCAAAACAACGCCAAACTTTTGTCCAGAGGAAGAACTTCCACATGAACAGAGATACGTGAGGTAGCTGTTGGCACTGTACACCGGGGCAATGAAGACAATCGCAAGAGGTGAAATTACCTGAAGGACAGAGTACAGAACTTAATCTCCATCCACCGGCAGGAGACAGCTGCCACAGGAGGTGGCAGATTCAAGTCACTCACCCGTAATTTCTGCATGCAAAAGGTCAGCAGCGTGTACCACGTGCCTGGCATAGAGAGAATGGGCAGAGCAAAGGATGGAGCAGGCAGTCAACCTGATCCTGTTGTGTAGGAATGTCATATCTCCAATATGAATGCATGAGCTGATGCCCTACTCTAGCAATGTGCAAAGTTGAGGCCACGACCGGGATTAGAAGGCCATGGGAGTGATGCCAATGCAAGAAAAAAGGGTTGATGGGGTGCACAGCTTTGTCAGATGATCAGTTCAGTAACCAATATATATATAAGATATTTGTTTTCTAAATATCATTTCAGTTGCAACTGGGTTAGAACTCTCCGGCCAAGGAGTGAACAAAGAGAAAACAAAATATTTGAACCCACTGTTGCTAGTAGATGACCCAAATGCATTCTATGGGAATGATACCTGAATTAAATTCATAATGTTATAAATACTTGGCAAAACAAACCAGTCGATCAACTGTATATGAACAACACAGAACAATGTTCAAAGATATTTATGCTGATATATAAATGACACCACCTATTCAATGTGGTAGTGTATACTTAAAACACAGTTCAAAGTAATCTCAAAAGTTATAAAGATAACAATTTTAAATGTTTTCATAAAGAAATCATAACACTCTCATACTCTATATCCCCCAGTGTTTCCCAAGTGTTTTGTCGAGGTAAGCCTGTAGTTATTCAGTTAGACTCCTCCAGAAATTAAAGTTAAAGCTTTTCGGATAAAGTATCCGTCTTCAGGGCCTGTACAGTGTTCTTCTAATCTTGCATGCAATTAAATAACCTCGAAACAATGTATACAATTACTCATTAATAGCCACTCAAGGTCTGTACAAAAGTCCAAGAAAATAGATTGTAAATCATGTACACTAACCTTTACATTGTAGACACATCACTCTTGATTGTCAATCTGAAACCCAACATGAAATAAATATATGTAGCCCTTCACATAAAAAAATCCAAGTCCATCTAAAGGTTTTCCCCATGAATTACAAATGGTGATCTCTCACCTGTATAGCCTTACTGATTTTACACAGGCTAACTCCTCTGCTGTTTGTTTTGCACAACAATGGAGGTTTTAACACATCAACCAGTTACAAATCATTCACAGTATCGGGGACCAAGATCCCTCTTGTGTCTAATACCCCAAGATTGATTCTGAAACCCATACCTGCAGTGTTTCCTGCGTAATTCAAATGGGAACTCATCAGAAATACTGACCCTGTGTGGATGCTGCTCTTAAATGAAAGCATTCCATCACATGTGATGGTCACATGTCTCTCCACAGTGTATACCAGTAACTTGAAAACTTTGCAGTCAACTTGTGGGTACCAGTTAACTATATTGTGTATTGTGCCAAAAGAGACAATTTTAACATCTTTTCTCTTTATTTTCAATTAGTAGTCCCTATATTTCATTAAGGAAATTAAATTCACCTTAATCTGTATTTTAGAATCCGAAGCGGCCCCCGATTTCCTCGCATCCATCTAACCCCAAAAATGTCCAAGATAACTGTGCCTACATACAAACTGAAAATACTTGTTGCTTTAACACATCCCGACTCAGCGCACCAATGGTAGCACATATACATTTAATCACTCTTCCATTATGCTTTGTTCTCTCAGGTATTTCCCTCGCTGAGCAGCAGATATCACATTTGTTTTCTGCAAGGGGTCCACCTAGTGTTTCAACCTAGAAATACAGTATTAATTGTACTGTTCTCTTCTATCCCTAGCAACTAAATATGTTACTGCAAATTCCCCCAGAATGTTTATAAAGGCTCTGTTCTACAAAATGGCTAATGTGTATAGTGCCAGCATGGGCAAGGCAGCCCTAGTGGCACCGATCCAGCAAAGGCCGGTCGGGTGCCACAGGGCTCCCCAGCCGCGCACGCCGGTATTTGTTCCTTGAAAATTCACATTTAATAAGCCCATTCAAATCACAACCCAGTGATGGTTGAAACCCTTATGATCGTCTTGAAACCTGAACATACTGCCTTTATTACCATTCATTATGAACAAGGATAAACGCCTGTCAGGTTTAGCCTGCCCCTAATCTTGTAGTTTACTTCACGAGGAGGCTGTTCAGCTCCCCTCCTTCAACCCAACATTCATTTCCCAAAGAAACAGCCTGACAGGACTTGCCTGATCACAATCTGACTCCAATAGGACTCTGGTACAAATCTTTGAACCTAGATAAAGCAGGTGACGTCAAGTTCGTTCTGCATGAGCAGTCTAGTGATATCCCCTCCTCTCTTTGGCTTGAGAACCTGTTCCAAAATTACACATTTCATCTGTGATACATTATGGCAAGCCTCTACAAAATGCAAGGCTACTGGTGAAGACAAATTCCTCGTTCTTATATTTGATTTATGCCACAAACAGGCTTAGAAGGCCATGGAAGCAATGCTAGTGCAAAAACATGCAGGTGCCATCCATGAAGGGACACCATGACTACATGACTTTGAAGATATCATTTTGCCATTGCATCTAACTAATTGGGACATCATGCAATATGGAGATGCATCTATCAGAGCAGCCCATGGCCTTGCGGTCAACTAAAACCCCCTCGACCCACCTGCATCCCCAAAACATTGAGCCCACATTGAAAACATCAGTTCCAATAACTAGCCTGACCCATGTGAATGTCACTTGTAATGTAATGTAATGGGCATTTGAATAGCACCTTTCACCATTGATATGGTCTCAACACGCTGTAGGTGGAACACCCTTGGGGATGAGAAATGTATCTGCCAATGAAGGCCGGCATAAATGGCATCCCAGTACCTCATGTTTTTATTGCCCCTGGACCGTCCTCTCTGGTGTTGTTTGCGGTCCCTAGCAAAATAGCTTGTCAATGATGGTACAGTCAATACTAAATACTCAGAGCAATCCACAAGGTGGAAATGACAACAAATACCATGACCCACAAAACCAACTCTTACGTCATGTAGTGTATGCGCACCTCAGAATGCATGTGTACCAATGGTTCAGTAGCCATCCTCCTGCACGTGAACCCACCCGACCCCTATTAGCCTTTGGACTGCATCCTCCAAAATGCATGACTTTCTTACTATGCCATATATCAATCTGCATGATGAGTGACTGCATACTTTTCTTAACACAAAAGGTTCACAGGCCACCCTGGGAGAGGAAGCAGGCCCAGTATGTCATGGTCAGTAAGACACACCACTGAGAGCATTAGCAGCACAACCAACAGCTCTGCCACTTCAGTCATTGCACCGGCCATAAGACCCCTGGCAAGACAGCATCTGCCACCGGAACCAGCATGCCAGCGGCACCCACCAGCCAGATTGGCTCCTCCCCAGCAGCAATACTGGCCACTGACAGCACCACAAACAACACTGCTGCTTATGCCAGAGTCCCACCAGCTACCAGCACTACTATCCTGATGGCCACTGCAGAGACAAGTGACCTGTTGGCTACCGCACCAGCCACCCATGGGATGACACTGCCAACCACTTTGCAGGACCATCCTTCCGGCTTCCTCACCTGTTCCATCAATTCAACTCCATCTGTCTCAGTATACCAACACAGGAACTGATGATTATGGTATTGGACCAGTAGATGTCAGTGGGAGGGACAGCTACCTGTGCAAGACGCCCAGCCCTGTCCACATCCTTGATAGTGTGCCTCAGTACACCCTTGAAGGGATCTGGAGCAGGCTGAAAATCAAAGAACATTACCCGGACCACATTCAAAACATTGGGAGGCAGCAGCTGCTACACATACAGGCCATTAGGGATGCTGTGCAGGGTTCATCCCAATGTATGGATAATGCAATAGATCGGCATTGCCAGCACCTCTGTGTAGAAACAGGATCCAATACAGGGGTGGGTGAGAAGATCAGAGTGCTATGGAGACTAAATCTTCAGTCACAGAAAACATGCAAAGGACACTGCTCCTGCCATTGCAGTATGTCCTAGGGAAAGAATATCAAAGTACAACTTCTGTCAACAAGTACAACTTCTGGCAACCTAAAATGCTGAAACGCCCATGTGAATTTGACAGTCATACATGAGGCACTCATATTACTGACAAGGGAGGTGGGAGGACAAGGATGTTAGGGATAAAGGAGCTAGGAGTGAAAGGGGTTTGGGGATAAGATAGGTGGGAGGATAAGGGTATTCAGAATAAGGTAGGTGGGAGGGCTTGGGTGTTGTTTGGTCTGTAAATAAAGCAAAAACAAAGAGGTGATGGCTGAAAGGTTTAGAATGAAGCTTAACTACTGGCATTGCTCTGGGCAACCCTCCAGACCATCGTTCTTCGCCTGCCAAGCCATTACAGAAGCGGAAAGACCATATGCAAATCAGGATTAGCCCCACCCCAAAATGGGCAGTGCAGCCCGAACTGTTAGGCCACATTCCTTCTGCAAGAGACCACAAGCATCCCCAAACATGTTTCGGCCTTGTTGGGTCTCATCAGTGAGGAGTAGCTAGGTCCTCTAGACCCAGCAGGCACGGGATGCACGTCTGGGCATACCCGTCCCACGCAGGGTGATAAAGCAAAAACAAAGAGGTGATGGCTGGAAGGTTTAGAATGAATCTTAACCACTGGCATTGCTCTGGGCAACCCTCCAGACCATCGTTCTTCAACTATAAATAAAGTCCCATATAAACATGAAAAGAGTAAAGCAAAGATATCTTTGAGTGGGAGCGAAAGATTTCATATGTGATTGTATACAATTGTGGGAGTTATGCAATAATCCAAGGTGCTTAAAAGAAATCCACAATATGTTCTTGCCACATGAGGCTGCCATCCCTGCCTTCATTGCGATCACTGTGTTACGGCAAGTGGTCCCGCAGTATGGATGTCATCATCCTCTTCTGGGGGTGCCATGTTGACATTCAGGGGCATAACAATGGTGGCATATCCTTTTTACCCCCACTTTATATTACCAATTGGCAAAAATCGCAATGAGGACCATTGCCTTTTACCTGCCATTCTCACAGTTTTGGTAAGTCTTTGATTTGAGCCACCAGTTATAATGCCCTTGCTTCCCATCATATTGTGTAGCAGGATGAACCAACTGGTATTTGTACCAGTGGACCGAAAAGGCAGACAGACAGATCGGCCTTGCGATGGAGCTGTGATGAATGCCTGGCTGTCCCCATCACATTCTTGCCACATGAGGCTGGCATCCCTGCCTTCATTGCGATCACTGTGTTACGGCAAGTGGTCCCGCAGTATGGGTGTCATCATCCTCTTCTGGGGGTGCCATGTTGACATTCAGGGGCATAACAATGGTGGCATATCCTTTTTACCCCCACTTTATATTACCAATTGGCAAAAATCGCAATGAGGACCATTGCCTTTTACCTGCCATTCTCACAGTTTTGGTAAGTCTTTGATTTGAGCCACCAGTTATAATGCCCTTGCTTCCCATCATATTGTGTAGCAGGATGAACCAACTGGTATTTGTACCAGTGGACCGAAAAGGCAGACAGACAGATCGGCCTTGCGATGGAGCTGTGATGAATGCCTGGCTGTCCCCATCACTTGGGGGGTGGAGGTCGCAGAGACTACTACCCAATGTAGATTTGAGGTGGATATGGTTGGGGCAATGGAATGGGTTCCACTTGTAACAGGGTTTGAGTGTGCTGCAGCTGGTGGGTGGAATGATGTTCAGTCAGATTAATGAAAAATGTGACGAGCACACGATGACAACCATTCTTCATGTATTACTCGACAAGAATAGGATTAAAATGGGGATGCCCTCAAACTGAAGCAAAACAAACGCGGAAATAGAAAAATAGTAAGGTAGGTAAAATATCAGAGAGCGAGACGAATCTGGTACAAGAGTTTTGGACGGACCCCCATTTAGTATTTAAAAAAAAAACAAAAAAAAATTCAATTTGTCAGAAAGAAATCAAGAAGGACTCATTTTGGCATATTCTTCTGAAAGCCCAATTAAAAATGCTGACATAGAATCAGGTGGTCAGATAGAATCACTGTGCGCGTGGGTAAGGTCAACAGGACTGGCTCGCTGTTATCATCACTAAAGGGAACTGTTGTGATGTGCTTGGTTAGTCTGATGTGGTTTGCCATGTGATTTATGATGTCACCAGAGTGCCTGTGGAATGTTGATGCATGAGTGAGGGAATGCTATGATGAGAGTTCTACGCTGGGTCAGTTGAGCCTTCCCTCCCTGGGTGATGGGTGCCGGTGTCTGGTCTGTCCTGTCTTGGTCTTGGTCTTTCTATCTCCTTATTACTCAAGTCTGAATTCTGAACTGTAACTGTAACATAAGAACTGAAGTAAACTTATCAAGTAACCTAAAGCTGCCTGGACTGAGCTTTATAACAATGGCGACGAGGATTTCCTTAAAATCAAGAACCAAGCAGAGGAAGCTGATGAAACCAAGGAAACTAAGGAAAAGTTGAGGATTGAAGTGGCCTGCTGCGGGGGGGTGCAGGATGAATCAGGACCAGAAGAAAACAGATGACACCGCCCCCATGAACCAAGTAAGCAAACCCATCACCCAGGGTGGACACGGGAGGAAGGGGTCACATGGTCCATTAAGGGTAAATGCAGCAGCCTAGGCCATAGCCCTGGGAGTGCTGCGCCTTGGAAAAGAAACAGGAAAAGACCCATGAGAGAGGGGTAGCCCAGTATTGTCAGACGGGACCAGCAACCTTTACTTTCGGGTGTGCTGCGCTGTAGAAATGAACCTGCAAGTGCTCCAGTAGAGAAGGGTGCCCCTGCTATCATCAGAGAAGGGTGCCCCTGCTTCCCCCTTTCCAAACACACTTGCAACAAAAGCTTCACAACACATCTCCCTCCTATCAGACATTTTCACAAAGGAACGACTCACATCTCATCCAAACCCAAGAGCAATGGAGGTTTCACATGAAAAACCCACAACTATGCAATTCCAGAACTCCGCCTATCATTCTTAAACACCATCAATAACAGCACTAATCACCTCCCATCCACCCCTGCCACGGGCAGACTCTAGTCTCCCACACTAGACACAAACCAGCCCAGATCCAAGGCTATACCTAACTCACCATACCGTAACCAACATAAAACAACTTTGGTCCTCCTGCTCGCCCCTGCCACAAGCGAGCCTTCAGGCTGCCACCCCGAAGCACATACTTGTCACCCCGACGCAATACTAGTCATCAGGATGACAACGAAATCACCATAGATAGATGAGAGGTTCAGTAAAGTTCTACAGCTCACTGATTCACAACCAGCAACAGGCATGCCTCAGAAACACACAGCACATATATATATATATAGGTGGACCAAGCCAATCAAGCAAACCTGACCATACCATGGTGTAAAGCTCCTCAAACAGCTTGGAGATGCTGGCCAGTCAACTCCAAGATAATCTACAAAACATATGGTTGACTCTAACACTCTTCTCAATGGCAGTACAATCCAGTCTCTTAATCAAACCCTGACCAGATAAAATAGCCAGGGTCTACACATAACACATAAAGATAAACAAATCACCCTGAGATTCATCACCCCGAACAGCATCTTCAACTTTATCATAGTATTTACTGGAGGGCGTCCCCTACCAGCAACTCGCTTCACCTGACTTATACAAGCTGTCCTTTAGGATAAGAATCATATTCTCCAAAGAGTGCACTACCGCCATAACAAAAGCACTAGACTACCGCTATAGCAAAGACACTAGACTTTCCAGTACCATTCACCTTTTTTGTGCAACTCTCACTAACCACTAATCAAAATCCCTGACAAGGCGCTACCCTGAGGAATCCCCATACTTACACTTAAAACCTACCGAGGCGCTACCTCACTTTAGTTGCATCACAAAATGCAATCTCCATGACCTAAACAGCGCTAACTAAAAACACTGATAGAGTGCACTTCTAAGTGGCGCTACCACCCAACCAAATACATATAAACACCTTGAAACTTCCAACTGTTAATACCAACGGAGGCGCTACCTCCTTAGTATCTAAAACTTCTCGTTAAAAATTTGAATGTTGCATCCACTCATTCTTTTATACATCCATACGCATTCTAGATAATATGCTAGTGACATGCCTTCACTTCCATACTTTCCAAGTACATGGATGTACATGACATTTTTACATCCTCAATTAACATCTTATCTTTTAGCAATTATAAACACTATAGATTTGCATTTAGCGTACACACAATTTTTTCCAAAAAATGTAAATTACATTTCTCTATTATTCATATTGGAGAGTCTGAAACTTAGAACTCTTAAATCCTCACTCTTAAATAAACTCCACGTTGCATTAGCACTTTGCATTGCACTAAGATATGCAAACACACAAAATTAAAATGCTAAAGAAATTAATATGTCCATGTACATGTCCATAAACCTGCAAATGCTTCTTTTTTCCAAAAAAAAACATGTTAATACTCTAACATATTGTGTCTTCACTCTCCAAGAAATATGACTATTTACCTGCAGTTGCTTAAAACATGTTAATTCCCTAACACATTACAACAACATTGCGTTAGTCAGACTGAACAAAATGTGCCACAATGCCTTCTTCACTACTCAGCATCCAGTGATGGTATAACACTCATGCACTAATTACTACACTTTTGCATTAGTCACAAGTATGTAAACGTTAAATACATACTTCTTCATTTCCCGAATTAAGCATTGACACATCCCAAAATAATAATGCCCTTCCTGCGGCCGTTTCCCAATGCCACACAGCCATGTTGCGCGGAGTGCGCTGCATCCGGCGAGCATTGACTACTCCATAAATCCTCCGAAAATGTCTTAAATTAACCTACTTCCTCTCTGTCGGCTGCTAACAGACGCCCCTAATAGGCGAAGCGGCTTGTTACACACGTCCCGTAGGATGTTCCTCGCCTTCTAGCTCAGCATTTACTTCCGTGCTGTCCAGCATGATGCTTCCCAATGCGTCAACATAGTAAGGTCCTTTAAAAAGAAACGATTTATTGACAACCTTCATTTTCTTTTTTAAAGCATTTCCGGATGCCATGACATGACGTAATCACGTTGCGGGACGCCATGAAGGTGCTCTACTCGAATAGCATCGCACTGCTCCAACATTCAAAGATCTTTCACTTCCGAACACCGAGGCACAGAGTTCTGAAGCTTCACCGACTCCCTCCACCGGAACGCCACGTCATCACAATTGAATAAGGCACAGTAAGCAAAGGTCCTGCAGCGCTGACTCCTGGGCTAACGGTCACTCTCACAGTAGTTCTGATGTACGCACATCATTAAAAGCATTTTAACCTTGTAGGGAACAGTTTTCAACCCACTCCATCTTCCGCAAGCATTTTTGTAGCACACGCGACCCCTTCAGACCTTTAAAAACTTTTCTGGGACTGCAGCTGTTTGTATAATACGAACGTGCAGTGTTTCTCATAGGGAACAGTTTTTATCCCTCTCCATCTTCCGCCAGCATTTCGTTGCACACACGGCCCTTTCAGACACTTTAAATACATTTCTGCAGCTGCGGCTACTTATACAAAACGCGCGTATAGCATTTTCATAGTCCCAGTCTATCAAAAGTAACTCCAGGATCACTCCCTTAACATAGGCCAGTCCAGTTCCATTGGAAGCCCCTGACACAGCATTCCTAAATTCTTGAGGGCAGTTGATCAGTCTGATGATAGCAGGGGCACCCTTCTCTACTGGAGCACTTGCAGGTTCATTTCTACAGCGCAGCACACCCGAAAGTAAAGGTTGCTGGTCCCGTCTGACAATACTGGGCTACCCCTCTCTCATGGGTCTTTTCCTGTTTCTTTTCCAAGGCGCAGCACTCCCAGGGCTATGGCCTAGGCTGCTGCATTTACCCTTAATGGACCATGTGACCCCTTCCTCCCGTGTCCACCCTGGGTGATGGGTTTGCTTACTTGGTTCATGGGGGCGGTGTCATCTGTTTTCTTCTGGTCCTGATTCATCCTGCACCCCCCCGCAGCAGGCCACTTCAATCCTCAACTTTTCCTTAGTTTCCTTGGTTTCATCAGCTTCCTCTGCTTGGTTCTTGATTTTAAGGAAATCCTCGTCACCATTGTTATAAAGCTCAGTCCAGGCAGCTTTAGGTTACTTGATAAGTTTACTTCAGTTCTTATGTTACAGTTACAGTTCAGAATTCAGACTTGAGTAATAAGGAGATAGAAAGACCAAGACCAAGACAGGACAGACCAGACACCGGCACCCATCACCCAGGGAGGGAAGGCTCAACTGCCCCAGCGTAGAACTCTCATCATAGCATTCCCTCACTCATGCATCAACATTCCACAGGCACTCTGGTGACATCATAAATCACATGGCAAACCACATCAGACTAACCAAGCACATCACAACACATCTTCCCCCTTTCCAAACACACTTGCAATAAAAGCTTCACAACAGGAACAAAAGAGTTCATAGGCCTGAGTGCACACCTTTGATTATGGATATTTATGGTATTTCTAAATGAGAGCAAAGCAATTGGGTGACAGTGTGGTCAGCGTGGGGGATAGGGCATAGACAAAGTCACATCCTAAATAATATACCTAATAAGCGTTATGCTTGGGATTAGAAAAAGTTCTAAGTGGGACATTCTCCGTCTGAATAGCCTTTATTATACGTTGGTGTAGAGCAAGGTTAAGAAAGAGTGGAGAGCTTTCGATGAAGGGTGTTTATTTGTCTACCTCTTAGCAAGCCCTGACAGGATGCAGGAGCGTTGGTGGTAGGAGGCACAGTGGTTGGCCTGAAGGGAAGTGGAAAGGTTAAGGGGTGATGTTGCGACACCGGCAGCCTGCTGGCTCCATCACTGAGCACAGGCACGTGCTGAAAGTTTCTGCTAAAATCTAATTCTTGAGGTCAATGGTTGAGGAGTATAAGAGTGGGGCGAGGTGGTGCTCCTGCTCTTTGTTCTCTTCGCGCCCAAGAATATGGGCAGCGCAGGTGGCAGGGCCAATGAGGGACTCCAAACACCAATATTCTTTTTGGAAGGCATTAGGCTGCATTTATTATTTATCTTACATCACAAAAATGCAACAAAGGCATAAATGAATAACATCATTGGACGGTTATATCATCAAGGATGTCATCATTACATCATCCAAAACATCATCATTACGTACTAGAGCATGGGGGGAGTGTCAATGGTCATCACCCCTCACACTCTGGGACGCGCCTAAGGTAAAGTGGTGACCCCCTAAACCGATCAGAACCCCAGACCTGTTCTCCCCTTGCATTGACCGGTGAGGACCAGTCTATGAGCCCCTGACATCACACCTCACCATTCCATGCTGAACCGTGACCCAAATGGTTGAGCCCCTTGTTCAATTCAATGCAATGTGCTCCAACCTACCTCCAGACTCTCTCCAACCCTTTGGTCTAAAGGGAGGGTAGATGGGAAAAGAAAAAGTGCTGCCTATGCCAATGATGTCACCATGCCGCCCAGCACCAGGGTGGTTCACGCCACCTACAGGTGCCTCTACCATGTTGTCCAGCCACTACACCTCCCAAACCGCTGGCCTGGCTATATGCCTGGCCGCTTTTGTGGGCGGCGCAGACAGCAGGGCCATTGAGGGCCCCCAAACACCAATTTTCTTTCTGGAAGGCATTAGGCCGCATTTGATATATATCTTACATCACCAAAATGTGACACAGCCATACATCAATAACATCATCAGACGGTTATGTCATCAGTTATGTCATCCATTACATCATCATTACATCATCCATTATGTCACCATTACATACTATAACTTGGAGGGAGTGTCAGTAGCCATTGCCCCCGTGCTCAGGGACGGACCTGAGAGAAATATGTGACCCCCCTAAACCAATCAGACCCGCTCTCCCCTTGCATGGACCAGTGTGGCCCGCTTTATGAGCCCCTGGCATGACACCTCACCATTCTTTGCCAAACCAAGGATCCTAACATAAATCACCAATAACTCTCCCTTCCAGTGACCCAAATGGTTGAGCCCCTTGCTCAATTCAATGCAATGTGCTCCAACCTACTGCAACAGGGCCAATGGTCTACCGGCCAGGGGCACTCTCCACCCCTTCCAGAACAATCACTTAAGACTGACTACAGCCAAACACTATGACCTTCGACCCATCGAACCATGGTCACCATCAGAACCACATTGTCTCTTCCCTGATGAGCCCCCTCCTATGGGACGCCCTCTGTGGTTGTTCCTTCCCCTTGATATGCGTCCTACATACATATTAAAAAAACGTGCACCCCTTCTACAGGCACCCATGGCGGAAGCCATCCGGAAATGCTTGGATGTTCCTTTCAGATTGGGCCGACCCCTGCGCTCGGGAGGATAGCTCAGCGGCAACGTGCTTGCCTTGGAAGCAAGATGACATGGAGCAACACAGGTTTGATCCCCGGGTCTGCGCTTAGAAACCTCTGGGTATTAAGTGCGTTATAAATATCAAATCATATCTTCAATCATTGTGAGCCTGCAGACATTACCATCACCCAAAAACAGTACTCTTGTGTGCACTGATGGCAATGCCTGAGGTAATTCCCCCCATTTTTGGGTGTCATCTATAGATACAAAACAGGACATGTTAAATACATATCAGATGCTAGACCTACCATCACAATGACCTATCCAACTGTGGAACTGGGAGCCCTCAGCCCCCCACCACATAAGGAATTCCTGACACTGTACCTTACTGGTCAAGAGTACCTGAAGGGGGCCACTCTCATTCCACAAGGTCCTCAACCAAACAACACAGGAACCAAGACAAACATGGTCTGGCACCACCAGGGGTGTCTTGTCCATCACCTTCCCCCATTGAGGAATGCCCCTGTCGGAATAGAAACAATATTATGCCTCCTATTGTAACAATTGTATGTCTATTTAAACATCATGTGCGAACAAACTCCACGGCAAGGTCTTGACCTTAGAGAAAGTAATGTAAGTCGCCATCTTGGATTGAGCCGCCATTTTAGGTTCTCTTGCTATGTAGAAATCACCCTGAACATCAAAATGGAGGCCGAATGACATTCTGAGTAAGATTCTGGCCGTTGTGACCTCCGTACAACTGAATAATTAATATGCCTGCAGGCCACTTGTCGGGGTCGCGAACTGAGACCTTGTCCTACCGTTGACCTATATGTAAATGTACAACTATATCAGTGAAACTAATCGAAATGCATATATTAAAGGATTGACCTGGCAAGGAACCCAAAGACCTGTTTCGCAGAATGGTTAACCCGCAAGAGGGTTGGCCAAGGGCTGGACAAATTGTATAAAAAGCCCGGGTATTCCAATGTGCGGTCTCTCACTAACATATCGAACCCTCGTTGAAGTTCGTTATGTTACTCTGAGAGCCGAATAGCTATCCGTTTGTCAATTGACTTGGTAACTGTTGTAGCTTTTAAATAAAGCACTTGTATGTTTCTTTGTAACCTGAGTTGGTGTGTTTCTTTTTGGGCTTCCCAACCTCATATTATTTTTCTGTTGCACACCCCGTCTGTCATGTGGTGACCTCACTGGCACCTATACCCAGACCGTGATAACCAAATGCCTGAGAAACCACTCACAACCAATGTTGATCACACTAATCCCAGGCCAACCCCTAATGTGCCAGCCCACTTGCCCTCCTGACAAAAACAATGCAGGCTCCCGCACACCTCCGAAGTGCTGGTATGCAACTCACTGGTTCTAGGCAGAGAAAATAGAGGGAGGGCGCCTTGCACCCCCTCTCTTTATTCCCGCCTGTGACCACTTGGCTCTATACTTCTGGAGCCGGGCAGCAGCGCCTGCCAGTGATGTTGCTGGATGGTCCACCACCCCCTAGAGGTGCCCCTCCCATGTTGGCCCGCCACCACGCCTCCCAATCCACTGGCCTAGCTAGTCTTGGGAGGATAGCTCAGCGGCAACGTGCTCGCTTTGGAAGCAACACAACACGGAGCAACACAGGTTCGATCCCCAGGGCCGTGCTTAGAAACCTCTGGGTATTAAGCGCGTTATAAATAACCTATCATATATCATATAAATTCCAGGGCTGCTTTTGAGTGCCTCTGGCGCCAATGCCAAGGAGACAGCTACAACACGTGATTCTTTTCAGAAGGCATTCGGACGCATTTACTTTACAAAATGCATTAATCAATGAATGACATCATGGAACATGGAACCTTCTTAATTGAAAAGTAAATGACATTCTTAAATGTGTAAAAAGTGCGTCATGGACACCTGGGACAATGTCACTCTAACAGCATGATAAAATGGGCACCGAAAGGGCATGGTGAATTAATGTGATCATCCATACACTGCTCCACACCACTGAAGTGTTCCAAAGGGAAATAAGG